>NC_134402.1:84544641-84844641 GCF_038048845.1 Mixophyes fleayi
TCTCTCCTCTCTCCCCCTTTCTGTAGCCTCCAATCTCTCCCCCTTTGTATAGCCTCCATTCCCCCCCCTTGTATAGCCTCCATTCCCCCTACTTGTATAGACTCCATTTCCCCTCCTTGTATAGCCTCCATTCTGCCTCCTTGTATAGCCTCCATTTCCCCTCCTTGTATAGCCTCCATTCCCCCCCCTTTCTGTAGCCTCCGTTCTCTCCCCATATGTATAGCATCCGTCCCCCGTCCCCTCCTGTTTTCTGTAGCCTCCTCTTTCGTATACTCACCTTAGTTTCTTCATTTTCTTTCCTTTCTCTTCTTGCTCACTTCTTTCTTCTTTCTCTGTCCTCTGCTCCTCTACACTCGAAGCGGCCGCGTCATGACGTCACTACCCGGCGCCAGAAGCCGGAAACCATGCGCCGGGTGCAGCACCGCATTATTGCAGGCGGGCGGGCGATCTGCCCTAGGCGATCGCACCGCCAGCATTTATTTCTAAATTATTACTGGGTCCCCCGCTTCAGTGCCGCCCTCCAGAGCCCGGCTGTCTAACCTTGCCTACTGGGAGCGCCGGGCCTGGGGGGCATAATGTGACCTAAATCGATAAAGGGAGCATGATGTGAATGCAGGAGTGGCATAATATCCGGGAGAATGAATGCTCCAACCTGTGGCTCTCCAGGTGTTGTGAAGCTACAAATCACAGCATGCTTTGCCAACAGATTGCTATTTTTAATCTGCAGCCAATAAACCGACCAGTATATCTTTGGAATGTGGGAGAAATGTGGAACACCTGGAGGAAACCCATGCAAACACCGGGAGAACTTGCAAACTCCACACAGATAGGGCCCTAGTCAGGAGTCCAGCTCATGACCCCAGCACTGTGAGGCAGCAATCCTGACTACCATGTGTAGGGTCTGTTACTGTGCATCACAATGAAAAACTATTTCATGCCCATAGGAGGTGTAAGAACTAACCAAGTAAGATCAGACCTACAAATGTTAAAATGGCTAAATAGGTTTATAAAACTTTTATGAGCTTTTTTGTCTGATCAGCTTGGATGAAGGTGCAAATACCCATGCATGGAAACCCCAGGAAAGCGTATTATCTAGTAGATTGATGTGTATAGAAACAACATTGCAACATCACTGCAAAACATTATGCAGGTAAATGATTACACATTGCTAATTTACTTTCCAAGAAATAATTTTCAACACTGGACTAACAAAAAACCACTAGAACATTAAAAAGCATCTTTCTAGGATTTGTGGAAGCTTGTACAAGCTGGCAAGCACACAGCTATTTCTCCACAATGCCAGCAAGACATGTGGAGGTCAGAGCCCAATTAATCTGAACTCAGAAGCAAAACGCTATGTACTTAGGAGGATTACCTTTTGAAGCTTGCAGCCGATTAAAGGATATAATTACATTTTTGGAAGATGCTAGTACTTAGGGCTGCATAGTGTTTTTAGAGATTTATTTTCAGAAGTTTGCAAATATTTTGACTTTATAATAATTTTTTTCACTTATTATAGTTTAAAATGTATCTCCTAAAGGTTATCTAGAAATTACTGAATCATAACAACAATATCCCCTAATCATCTTAAGAAATGTATCATAATACCAATATATATCATGCCAAATATCCGTTTAGTAAAAAGACATATACTGCATTATCATTTATTTATATAACACCACCAATTCTGCAGCACTGTACAGAGAATGTTTGTGACTCACATCAGTCCCTGCTCCACTGGAGCTTACAATCTAAATTCCCATACACACAGACTAGTACTAATTTTGTCAGCCGTCAATTAACCTACTGTTATGTTTTTGGAGTGTGGTAGGAAACCAGAGTGACCGGAGGAAACCCACACAAACACAGAGAGAACATACAAACTCTGCTGTGAGGCAGATGTGCTAACCACTGAGCCACCGCGCTGCCCAGATACATAGGGGCCAACTCTATCAAGCTGCAATTTGCCCAAATCACAGAAAACTGTTTTTTTTATTTTACAAGTTTTTTAAAGGAAAACAAATTATATATTTTTCAACCCAACAGGCCAGGTTTTGTCATTAATAAACTTGCTGCTTTAAACCCCACAGAAAACCAGAGATTTGAGGAAATTGCAGCTTGAAACACATTTTGCCCATGGTCATCATTCACAAGAGGTTTACATCACAATAGGGTCAGGTAGTGTGTGCCAATGTTTCAGACAACTATAGACCTTCTTCCCGAACTGCTCTGAAGGTCACTAGCCGGCCAAAACATTGGCACACATTGCTTGATACCGTTATTATCAGTCTATGTAATATACAAATATATGACTGAGTGATCCACTTGCAGCTTTAACCTTTTTATCTCCTGTGTACTCCTCCCTTCCCTCTCATTTATTATACTAAATGTATATGACTTCGTAGATCCCGTCTCCTCCTCTGCAGATTTTCCCTCTTCTTTTCTCCACCCCTCTTTCCTACATCCCCCTTTTCTCCTTCTTGCTTCCACCCCTCTCTCTTTCTACCCCAGCAAATTTTCCCCTCACCTTGTAGTTCTCTTTCTTATCACCACAATACTAAAGATTGAGACTCCCTTCTAATTAATTCATGGACTATCAGCGAACCTAAATAGGAAAGTAAAACAAAAAGTGTGGCCCTAGAAAAAATTATTGAAGTGGCCTCATGTGGGTGGGACCAAAATAACTGTAGGTGGGCCAACACAGAAGTAGGCGGGATTTAGAACTACTGGAATCTGGTTGTAGTAACATTTAGGAAAACCTAGATGTGATGACTTTACACACAGTGGGTCATTTCTAAGGCAATGCAGGGCAAATGCTGCTAATCCTGTCCAGGGCCGGATTAACCATAGGGCTAACTGGGCTACAGCCCAGGGGCCTATGGCATCCAGGGGGTCCTTGAAAGTGCTCAGCAGCAGTATTGATCGGTCGGGGGCCCGGCGCGATCAGTGCTGCTGAGCACTTTCACTGCGGTCCTTCCCCGGCGCCCTGTAGTCTCCTTACTGAGGGGATTTCGTGAGTCTCACTCTCACGAGATCTCCTCAGTAAAGAGCGTACAGCGCGCCGGAGAAGGAGGTAAGTGCCGGGGGGTGGGGGACGGGCAGCTCGGATCACGGGGGGGGGGGGGGGGGGGGGGGGGGGGGGGGGCCCCTCACGGGGGAATGGAGGCCCCCTTAGCCCAGGGGCCTCCATTCCCTTAATCCGGCCCTGATCCTGTCTCATAAAATTACATGAATCATTTTACATTATCTGCGGCTGGTTTATGCCTCTGTGCTCCAACTTGTTTAGTTGCCTACTAACACGTCCTTCCAAAATTCCCTTCATAGAAACATACCTGACTTTGTTTAATAAGTTTAACTATTACGAAAGATGTTGGCACAATCGTATTTGATCAGTCTGCCAGAGCAGCATATGAGCACCGCACCGCACTGTTGTTTCCCTGACGTTATGAGATGCAAACTACCAGTTAAATCTCTCTCTATATATAATATATAAATATGTGTACTGTGTTTCAAAAATGCATTAATAATAATCTTTATAATAAATGGCTGTCCAGGTGAGATCATCACAAAGGTGAAACATCTGCAAGAAAACATTTGCAACAAATGTGTATGAGCCCTAAATGTGCCCAGTGATTGGGGGTGGTTTGAATTTACAGTGTATGGAGGGTTGGCAGACAATGGCATAAGTAAAGGGTAGAGCTATTACAAGTGTTTGCTGCTGATATACTAAGTGCAAAGGAGGCAGGATTATTTATATTGTCAGTGCAATGGGGGCTGGCCATATGTTCAACATAGTGATCTGAGAATGGGACCAGTACAAGGTAGAAGGAGGCAATGGAATCAATGCAAGAACCACTAAAGTATCACCAGAGCTGGAATAAGGCTCTGGGGGGTCGGGGCACCTAAGACAGGGGGGTTATTATTTTACAGAAATTTTAGACAAATACACAGGCAAAACTGTGTGCACTACTGTTAGATACACGCAACTCTGCCTTCACGAGCAGTACAGTGTGAAGCAGGACATACCTTCCAACTGTCCTTGTAGTCAGACCAAATCCTGACTAAGCGAGACAGTCACCCAAATTCGGGACTGACCCATCAGATTCACGACAATTGGCAGTCTGTCCTGCTCTCTCCTACCTGTTCTTGTCACTTACACGACCTGTGGCTGCTGGTTTCTTTAGATCAGTTGCTGCTTGTCTGGATACTGGAATGCTGGAGGTCCTATTTGGTAAAATTAATGGGTACATGAAAATTAGAAAATGCCAACCAGCCCCAGCATTAAATCAATAGCATTCACATTAAATAATTAGGCCTCCCTCTAGCCCAAACATTAAAATAATAGTACTCACATTTGATAAATAGATCTATTTCCCTCCAACCAGCCCTGACAATAAATTAATAGTATACACATTTAATAAGTAGACCTACTTCCCTCCAATCAATCCCAGCAAAATATTAATAGCATTTACGTTTAATATTACCATTTCCCACAACCATCCCCGGCATTAAATAATTCATATTCACATTTAGTAAATAACTCTCCTACTCAAACTCAGTCCCACATTAAATTAATATCCCCATATCACATCAGCTTTGAATTAAAGGTCCCGCCACCCCATCTTAATTTAATAGGGTCCCACTATTTAATGAAATAGCCCACAAATAAATTAAATTGCCTTACCATCACCCCACAAATAAAATAGCACACATTAAATAATTAGCCACCCACCTAAACGCCTCCATTAAATTAATAGCCTACCTTCCACTGATGTGCTATTAAGACAGCACCCCTCCCTTCCCTCATATCACACATTATAGCAACATAACCCCCTTTCCTTCACAAATTATAGTAGCCCCTCCCTGTCCTTCACACTCTCTATAGTTTAGTGTAGGCAGCCCTCCCTTCGTATAGTATAGGCAGTCCCCCCTTAGTATAGTATAGTCTAGGCAGCCCCCCCTTAGTATAGTATAGGCAGCCCCCCCTTAGTATAGTCTAGGTAGCTCCCCCCTTAGTATAGTATAGGCAGCCCCCCTTAGTATAGTATAGACAGCCCCCCTTAGTAAAGTATAATCTAGGTAGCCCCCCCTTAGTATAGTATAGGTAGCTCCCCCTTAGTATAGTATAGGCAGCCCCCCTCTTAGTATAGTATAGGTAGCTCCCCCTTAGTATAGTATAGGCAGCCCCCCCTCTTAGTATAGTATAGGTAGCTCCCCCTTAGTATAGTATAGGCAGCCCCCCCTAGTATAGTCTAGGTAGCCCCACATAGTATAGGTAGCTCCCCCCATAGTATAGTATAGGCAGCCCCCCCTAGTATAGTATAGGCAGCCCCCCTCAGTATAGTATAGGCAGCCCCCCTCTTAGTATAGTCTAGGTAGCCCCCCATAGTATAGGTAGCTCCCCCCTAGTATAGTATAGGCAGCCCCCCTCAGTATAGTATAGGCAGCCCCCCTCTTAGTATAGTCTAGGTAGCCCCCCCATAGTATAGGTAGCTCCCCCCATAGTATAGTACAGGCATACCCCTTAGTATAGTATAGGTAGCCCCTCCCTTAGTATAGGTAACCCCCCCTTAGTATAGCTAGCTCCCCCACAGTGTAGGCAGACCCCTTAGCATAGGTAGCCCCCCCCCCCTCACTTACCTTCAGTTACTCTGGCCAGTGTCTTTTCTCACATCAGGCAGACAGGAAGTGAAGTCAAACTTCCTGTCTGCCGAACAGCAGCATGGGAGCCCATACAGCAACTGGCAGCCTAGCGATTGGCTGCCTGTTGCTGCCCACTGAACACCAATGGTTGAGATTGCTTCTCTGCACCCCCCCGTGGCCGAACGCGACCCCCCACTGGCCAAACACGAACTGTGACACAATCTGAGGTGGCCTCAGGGTGGCCTCATTAGGTCATCGGCCTACCAGGAAACTCCGGTAAGGTCTATGGACAATCCGCCCCTGGACTATAGCCTTAAGCTGGGTACACACTGCCTAATTTTCCAACAAGTTTTTATGCCGATCGATTTAACATCCGATCGATCGGTCTATAGACTGCATACACAATAGCCTCGTTTTAGACGATAAGTTGAAGAACTACCGTCCCAGTAGCGACTTTTACAACCATTGTTGTCGTGAACAATGATTTAAATTTCATACACACTGATGTGATATTTGTGGGTCATCTAACAATATACCAAAGACATTAGCATAAAGGGGCAGAGCTTTCACTATAGTTAACACCCAAAAACGCATAAAAAACATAAGACAAAATTCAGCTAAAATTCTCGAATATTCTTCATCCCCAATGCTCCATTCTGTCGGGCATCAACGTTGATTGGTCCACAGCAGAAACCAACACCCATGTGTGAGTGTATCGGAGGATTATAGTGGATCGATCCTAAATTCATATACACTACATGATGGAAAGGTGATTGGAACGAAAATATTGAACGGTACGACCAACTAATTGAGGCGACCATTTGGGAAGACTTTCGACCATCGTGTCACTATACACACTGACCTGACTTTCGAACTAGTGGTCGTATGTCGGCTGGTTGAGGCGATTATTGGACGAAAAACCTGTAGTGTGTACCCAGCTTTATAATGTATAAATTGATGTAGGTTTGAATTGCACACCACACCACTTGGTACAATCAACATGTTTCCCTGTTAAGCGTTGGTGATCCCCCTTTCACCTTTTGAAGTTCAACAAACAATTGCAAATCCTCCTCAAAACTTGTACATTTTCTTTCTTGTCTACGTAATTAAATGGCTCACAAAGTGAGTGCCTGTTGCATTTGTGTGTAATACCTTCTTACAGTAACTTTTTAATTTCGCAGTAATACTATATTAGCGGTGAAATTACTGGTCATAGACTGTAGGTAGTTAACAGTAAATTAAACAAAAAGTCAATTTATTTTATATTCTATTAAATATTTGTAAATAAGATTCATAATTATGCTTTTTAGATTCTAATAGTTTTGCTGACATTTTTTCTTTCTCTTCTCTTATTTAATCTTAATGAATTTTCTAAATTCATGAGAAGAGAGTAACCACTTTCCAGAAATGTTTTGTGGTTTATTTCTCCCCAAAGTGGGGGCTCTTAATTTACATTACATTTATTTCAGCCAGTAGAGGGAGCCCCTTGGTGCCATCATTGTTAACAAGGATATAGAAATCTTTGAATTTTTTACGATCGTTTCATAGTATATTATACAAAGCCAGGGCAGCTGATGTTTTCACATTGGCTCTTTTATTTTATGGTCTGTTTATTATAGTTCCTTAATATTTACATGTGTTATTTTAGTGATTTGTGTATTTTGCATTTCTACATTCCACATTCTAAGGATTAAATTTGGTAATTTACTAAGCTAAAGGATGCATTGCTGTTGTGAAACCACTGAAACTACATGAAAAATACATTCTATTAACTTTTGTATATTTATTTACCACTGGAATCAGTTTTCAGAAGCCTCCAGGGAATTACATTGTATCAATGCCAGAATAAGGGCCTAGCAGACCTGGAGCTGAAAATGATGACTGGCCTATCACATATTGCATCAATGTATAGGTGTGCGTCTCTTCTTAGATTTTGCCATGTATTCTAGCTAGTTTATTCTATATATGTAATTTGATATTTGTCATTCATGTTTAGCGGTCACAATAAAATATATATTTTTAGAGAATACAATTCTATTTTCACTCATTCTACCTTCTCTGCACCTTTCAGTGGCTCTTAACCTGTCAGTCGCGCCCTCTTGGGCGCAGGTTTGTAGCTTATGCTGAATATCCGTCACCCTCACCCTTTCTCTTTAGCTGTGTTTTGAGCTTCCTAAGTTATAGTGTTTATTGTTAATTGTAACGTGCTGTTTTACCTTGTACTGTCCTATTGTTTATTCCTGTACGGACCTACGGACACTTTATAATAATAACATGAGATTTCGATTTTATTGAATTATTTATGTACAACCATTCTTCATAACACTAGTTTTTTTGGTCAGCACTATATTTTGTCTGTTTTTTCTTTGTTATCACATGACCTTCTCTTCACAAAGCAGGAGTTCGCACAGCATATCGGAGGAGGAGAGAGTGTAGTACATTCTGCACCACATGTTCTCCCTTCTTCCTGTGCAGGCTCTGGCTGTTCAGGTATTTTTAGACATGAGGGGGAGATGTGAGAAGGCATGTGGGGAAGGTGTGAGAAGGCATGTATGGGAGGTGCGAGAAGGCATGTGCGGAAGGTGTGAGCTGGCATGTGGCAAGGTCTGGTGGACATATGGAGAGATTTGAGGAGCATGTGGGGAGGTCTGAGGGGCATGTGGGAGATCTGACTGGCAGGTAGTTAGTTTTGGAGTACATGTGGGATCTGAAAGCATGTGGGAGTCCGAGTGCATTTGGTGGCTGAATTCTTGATATGGGTGCATTTTGTGGCAAGTGAGGGGCATGTAGGGGCGGATCTAGAAAATAATTTTACTGGGGGAGATTTAGGGAGGATGATTTAGTCCCCGCCCCCTTTTTAACAGCTAAGGCTGCCTACGGCTGCACACTATGTGCAGGTCTGTTCGGCAGAGACAGGCAGGGAGAGTGTGCTGCCTGGCCAGTCTGATTGTAAAACACAATCAGTGCAGCCGGGCAGCACACTCTCCCTGCCTGTCTCTGCCAAACAGACCTGCACATAGTGTGGAGCCGCTGGCAGCAAGCCCCTTTTAGGGGGGGCGATTGCCCCGATTGTTTCCCCCTGGATCCACCACTGGGGGCATTTTCAGATGAGTAATGTGGGCATGCCAAAGTAGATTCTGCTCTATTTTTTTCATTCATGAAATTAAGGGTAATGCCCTTTGAAGGATGGAGGGTCGCGCATGTGGCCCTTGAAGTATATCAGATTTCCCAACACTGGGTAAAAAACAAAAGTCAAAGTAAAAAAACAAGAACAATACTAAGAGGGTGGTTTGGAAAGGCTACTCCTACCGAAATATGGTAATATAGTGACTGGCAGTGGATCACCTTGATCATGTTTGATCCAGGCCTTAATGTTGCTGGATGAAGGGACTCTGATTAGGAATAACACCCAACATGCCAAGAATTCACCCTCTTTGCCCCTTCCCCTAATTATACTACAGGTTCTTGTGGTCAGTGAGGAAAGAGGGGGAATCTGGCAATTTCCAGACTAAACTATCGGCTTACAACATCGTACTTGACTTTGGTGGAGGTGACCTTCTTCTAAAAGAAAGCAAAGGGGTGAAGAACATCCTTCTAGGAGAAAGGGTTTTTTGCTCATGTCTCAGATGCATCCACTTCTAGGGTATAGGCCAAAGTGGGAGCGAGATACTAGGGGATAGGCACTGAGGTGAAGAGACATTTCAAGGTGTCAAAAGCCTTTTGTGTCTGGGGAGTCCATGTGTGTTGGCAATCTCCAGTTTAGTCAAAGTGGTTATAGGCCTAACACTCATGAAATTCCATATAACAAGTCTGTAGTAGTTGCTAAACCTAACAAATGTCTGGATTGGGGTGTCAGGAAACTAGGGGTCTAGGTTGCGGTACATTTTTCCTCATCCAAAATGTTATCTTAGGACATTCCTGAAGTGGGGCTGCTTTCAATGAGCAGAAAAAAAAGGACTAGAGCACACAAGAGGAGAATCACTGGTGATATATATATATATATCTATTTATATAAGGGTGTGTATTTCACCCACTATTTGCATAGGTGATTTATTTAACCCATGTCGAGGTACCATTGCCCTGGCAACTTCACAGACCACCTTACATTCATTTCCCTCTCGGACACAGATTAAGACACTTGCAAGTCAAGTTTCATGAAGGCCTAAACAAGACTGAGCTTCTCAAAGAGTTCTAAGATCAGTGGAAAAAGGTCTCCTGGTCATTGTGCACGCTCAGACAGCAGGTATTTCCTGTCCCTTGGTGGCACTGTGCCAAGCAGCAGGTTGATTTGGGCAGACCCTCTTCTGTATGGGGTGGAAGCTTTTTCTACCTGCTTTTTGGCAAAGACTCTGCTGAAACTTGGTACACCTTGGGCAGCCTCTCTGGTCTGGTCTCTTAGTCTTCTCTCTTTGGGTATCGGCACATAACTTTGCTGCTTTTGCTGTTTGCAGGCAAGTGGTCTGACACGAATCACCCCTGTTTAGTCCTCCAATTGATCACTGGCTTGTACATGTAGAACTGGGGATAACCCAGGATGATTGGATTCTTGGGGTGTGGGTGGTGCTGTATGAGATCAGCTCCCAGTGATTGAAACTGACAGCCATCAGAAGCCGCATAGTCTCATGGGTTACCAAAGTTGGTGTTATGGATTATCCAAATACAGTTTTTATGGCCACTGGCTTAATTTGCACAATAGTTCCATCTTGAGAGTGAAGAATCTTAAAAGTCCTCTGTGTCTACAGAACAGGTCACAGGAGGGCAATGGACAACATAAATTAGAGAAAGGAACATTTAGGATGAATCATCATCATCATCACCATGTATTTATATAGCACCACTGTACAGAGAACTCATTCACATCAGTCCCTGCCCCATTGGAGCTTACAGTCTAAATTCCCTAACATACACACACATACAGAGAGAGAGAGACTAGAGTCAATTTTGATAGCAGCCAATTAACCTACTAGTATGTTTTTTGGAGTGTGGGAGGAAACAGGAGCACCTGGAGGAAACCCACGCAAACACGGGGAGAACATACAAACTCCACACAGATAAGGCCATGGTCAGGAATTGAACTCATGACCCCAGCACTGTGAGACAGAAGTGCTAACCACTTAGCCACCATGCTGCCCATGAATGGCCCCATTGCTGGCCAGACTTGCCTACTTTTCCAGTGAGCACAACTGTTTCTTAACAGATAGGATCTTTTCAATTCTGGGCACTCTTTATTACAGTTGCTTTGGCGGCCATAATATAGTAATCTGCCTGTCTTCATCATCATCATCATTTATTTAGATAGCGCCACTAATTCCACAGTTCCCCATTGGGATTTACAGTCTAAATTCCCTAACACACACACTAGGGTTTTGTTAGCAGCCAATTAACCTACCAGTATGTTTTTTGGAGTGTGGGAGGAAACCAGAGCACCCGGAGGAAACCCACGCAAACACGGGGAGAACATACAAAGTCCACACAGATAAGGCCATGGTCGGGAATTGAACTCATGACCCCAGTGCTGTGAGGCAGATGTGCTAACCACTTAGCCACCGTGCTGCCATGGGCAACAAAATCCTCCCTATCTGCATAGGCTCCTCAAAGCACTCAGCTGGCATAGCACAGCTCATCCGTGGCAGATGAGGTATCAGGAAATGGCGAGTGGCTGTCTTTTTTGTCCCGGCAATTGAGCTTGTTTTTAATCCAATCTGCCAATCATCTAGGAAATGAGGCGAGCAGCGATTCATGATTCTTTCTAGTTCTTGCTGCAAGTGTCTAGACTGCAATAGCAGATTGGTTGACCAAATTGCGCAAAATAGGTCTGTTTTGTGGGAGGCATTGGCAGTGCCACCAGGAAAGTCAAAGATCAGTTTCAATGTGGCCAATACACACATTGACATTGTGACCAGTAAAGTCAAAGATCAACTTCAACGTTGCCAATAGAATGCCGTCTATAACCTGTATTGTGATGGATTCTCACATCTAGGTAGGTCATCCTGTGGGTTTACTTATGATATTCCATGAAAAATCTGTTTTAGGTGTAATTGTATTGTAATATGCACTTTATCTCTCTTCTATTGAAGCACATCAAGGGCTAGATTTACTAAGCTGCGGGTTTGAAAAAGTATATATATATATGATTTTGTTGGTTACATTTTTTTGTTACTTTCATCTGTACACAATATTATATCTGCTGTACTACAGAGTGTTTTTTGTAATATTATTCAAATCAAAATAAATAGTGGTGAATCTAGTGCGATTTGCCTCTGGCTCTTGTTTGGGCGGGACGGGGAGCCAATTAGGCCATCCACCATCATTTTGTAAACTTGGCGCCATAGAGAGCCAATCCATTTCACCATGCAGCATCGCAGCTTTGTAAGTTGCTGTGCACCGCGATTTTGGCAGTCTGACAGCAGATAGTGAAGAGTGGGGACGACACAGAGCGGCCGGCAAGAAACAAAGAAAGGAAGAAGCTGAAGCCAGCCAGAAGATGCCGAGATTGCTGACAGGGAGTCCTTGTCAGGGCTGAGAGTGACCCTGTGCGGAAGACACTGAGAGCAAGTGGAGAAGAGCCGAAACCACAGAGGGATTTGTTGGCTGGTGCTGAGGATGGCGGCAGTGCGGTAAGCAGCAAAGAAGACCCCAGCAGCAGACCAGAGTCAGGTAAGGCCCCTTGTGAGCATCCATTCTCCCAGGTCCGCACACGCACAAGCCCCTATTCATTCCCACCTTTCCTGGGAAGGGCACAAGGCCCTGGTGTAAATAAGAGAGCAGAAGGCCCTGACTCATTAGTAGGGCACAAAGTCCTGGCGCAATAGGAGGGCACAAGGCCCTGAGAACAATAGAACAGCCATAAGGCCTCTGATTGAGCAGGGAATCAAGCCCTATGCAACTAAGTGGGTACAAGGCCCTTGGTTTACCTGGGCACAATGCCCACAGTGTACTTGGGCGCAAGCCCCTAGTGAGTTAGTAGGGTGCAAGGCCCTTGAGAGGTATCAGAGCACTAGGCCCTGGTTGGTTAGGAAGGCACTAGGCCCTGTTTAGTTAGGAGGACTCTAGGCCTTTGATCTAGTGGGACATTTGGTTCCTTGTGAGTGAGTTTAAGTATTAGGCCATTTAGAGTGAAGTATGAGGCCCCTCAATCATGGTACCAAAAGTCCTGAGTTCCCAAGTGACAGGTTTAGAGGCCGGGGTTCCAGGCAGAAGGCAGAGGTCTGCAGCGCAGCTAGGGGCTGGCGGATACTGGTTACTCAGGACTGGTAAGAAGTAGCAGGAAAGGGAGACGAGTTCCGCTGATCTAAAACCGGGATCGGTCTGTGCTCCAGAGTTGACAGAGTTAGCCATTGTGTGCATATAGACCTTGAATTGTAAGTCGCTGGCCAATAAATACATTGTACTGAACATTGTGGCTTTGTGTGTAACCTGTTTATGTCCTCTAGTGGGATCCGGAGGACAAGGTCTAGTTGTAGGGCTTATGAGTAAAGGTACAGTTTTTCCTCATTTATGGTATACATGACTGTACGTGAGAGGGCATAGCATATGTTTAAGGTGGGAGAAGATTGTACATTAATTTCTTCTATGTGAGATTAATACATGACATGCAAAATGCATTATTTTATTAAAGTAAATAGTAGGGCAGTGGCCATTTAAAACATTTTGTTTTCTTATTAATTGTAAGACCGAAGATGGACGCATGGAATTCATTACAAAGGTCTTTTCTGCAAGTCATCCAAGTAACATCACTGGCAATCATGATCTAATATTGTTATCTTGCATTAGGTCTGATTTATCATGCCAGAGGTACAGCAGACACATGAACACCCCCCCTGCTGAATGTCCTGGTAACACCAGTTATAAACACAAACCGTCTCTGTTCATATTGAACATTGTTCTTCTACCATTTCTATGATCATATTTTTCACTTACAATAACCTTTGCTGAATTCATTAATATTTAAAAATATTTTATTTCAATTATAACATAAAGCATAGGAACAGTGCATTATCACACTGTTAAGTTGGTCATTTCAGTAAATCTGGCTCTACTTTGAAACATGGGGAATATTCAGTTAGCCATGATGTGCCTCTGAACATTGTGCCTGCACACATATTCAGGTACTATGGTACCTCAACATTGCAGATTTCTCCTCCCTCCCCTACGGAAGAAGAGAAATCAGGAGAGAAGAGAAAGAGAAATCAGAAGTGAAGAGGAATCAGTGATCTTATATCGTCATGGAGTGCCTTCACGATTGTTCCGGAGGCACTCCACGGATAACTGATTATGTCCCCTGAAATTAAAAAAAGAAAAGTTACTCAAAAGCACATTACATTTAGCAAAGGTTTTATAACTTTATATTGTCTAATTAAGGATGTTGACCCCTTACTAGTGTCACTCAATATGTTCACACACTAACATGTAGAAACCCGTAGTTAATACAATTTTATTAAACATAATTACTTCTTTGTTGCACGTTTTATAAATAAACATGTTTATGTGCATAGTGACAGACACTCTGCTTGTGTACAGTGGGTCTCTTGAGTGGAAACTAGGTTCTACTGACAATGCACAGTGGGAGACTAATGAACACTGGGAAGAAAAAGGGTGTGTTTGTTAGGTGTGGAGGATGCAAACTGTGCTGCTCAATTAAAATTTAGAGAAAGCTACACTGAAATGCAAAGGTGGGAATAGGTGAGACTCTATTAATACAATACACCTTACTTGAAATGTAAATCTGTACAGTTAGGGCATATGTAAAACCTAAAAAACAAAGCATATATGAAAAACTTCTCTGGCAACAAAGGTCTTAAAAGGCAAAATATATCAAAAAGAAAAAGTGTCCTATACCTTGTGTAGGTGTATATATACAATTATTTTGTTTTTTGTTATTATTTTAATGTAAATGATAATTTATTGCTTTATTGGCTGAGGCACAGATGAAAAGATAAAGAGTTTAGGACAAACAAGGTCTCTGATTAAAATAAATTCTCCTGGGGACAGTTGCTGGTACATCTTTTAGCAAATATCCACTGTAATAACTAAATGTACCAATGTACCAAATGTCCAGCATATCCACAATAGATGGATGGTTAAAACAAATTTTCCTCATTATATTGATATAAAGCAGAACATGTGAAATTAAAGTTACTTTTTATTAGCTGACTATAATAGATTTAAATTGCAAGCTATATTCATTGTCTTCTAATCAGAATAAGACAATCCTCACACTTTCCTCCCTGCACCAAATAAGAATTCAGTTTGTTTGAGGGTTATTTACTAATCATTTAAATGCTAACAGAAGTGACTGGAATGAAACAACCTCCCTACTTGTGTATCTGGACAGGAGTGAGCAGGAAATGTGCTGGGTGTCAGTTTACACAATTGTAAGTCAATGAAAAGAGTAACATAGGCCTGGGGGAGGAGGAGTAAGGAACAAAGAAACAGGAAAAGCAGCTGTGAGCTCCACATTGGAGAGATTCCCAGAGTTTACAAACATCTTCACCGTCAGGGCCAGATCTGTTAAATGTAATGTAGCCCATGCTAATTATCAGCAGCACATATACTACTATAACGTTAATAATATAGGAAAAATTCATGGCTCCCGTGCAAGAATAAAGCACATATTTTTAACACATTCCATATGTTCTCATTCCTCTCCAGTGATCTTTTTTAGAACCACAATAAGTCATATTTTGGGAACATGAGGCAATTACTTACCTGGTCACAGAGCCATAACTACAAATTTTAGCACCTGGGACGAGAAGGAAAACTGCCGCCTCCCTAGTCCTCAATTTTAACCAAATGAACCTAAAATATTCATAAACTGCGTCCCCCTTCAGCGCTGTGCCCTGGTCTGTCGCCCCACTAGCACAGCCCTAGTTACGGCCCTGCCCGGTTAATTGCATTAATTCACCTGAGCAAGGCTAATCAAAGTTTCAAATCACATCTGTGAGGAGTTTAGGATGGTTGAGACGCTTCAGTGGACCAAGAGTATATTCTAGGGCTCATTTATATAAGAGCATTTTCTCCTGTCTTTCCTGAATCGCAGTATCAAATATGCACCAGGAAAAGCACAATAAAATCACCTTCAGTCCTGCTACTATTGTGAATAATGTCTCGTACCATCTGGGCACAATGTAGGAATAAGTTTAGAAGCTGAGGCCAGTGTTAAAAACAGATTTACTCATTGGGTTCTAATGAAAGCGGTTTAGCATCAACAGCATTTATAGTACCCTACCATATTGAAAATGCTGATGTTATATGGTGGACATCAGCTTTTATACAACATTATAGATTAAAACAAAAAAATATATATTTCAACAAATAAACTGGATAAGTCATATTAACATCATGAGTTTGAAACGTTCCCAAAATGGTAAACCCACTATTCTGCACCACACAGATACCGTAGAATTTGTAAAAGTATCCATGATTCAGCTAAACTCGAAAATATTAATTTGGTGCATTCTTAGTTCTGCCATATAGATGTGACTACTAATTATTTACAGAGTGGTGCTACTCATTGAGAATGCAGCAAAAATATACTACATGTTTGGAGGTTAACATAAATTAATCAATATGGCTATAAAAAGAGGAAAACACTGTAGAAAATACAAATACCAACAGTCACAGTGGTGGAAATATACTATGTGCAAAATAATAATATTTGATGGCATGAACTTTGTGTCACCCCTCTAGAAGGTCTCTGGGATTATTTAGGCCAAAGTGCTCAAACTCTGTCTGTAAAGCTACCAACAGTTCATGTTTTCAGGATTTCTTTAATCTGGCACAGGTGAGTAATGGGTCAGTAATTATCCTACCTGTTTCTACAGGCAGAAGTCATGAAAACATGATCTGTTTGTTGTTAATGAGGACTGGATTTGAGCACCTCTGAACCAGGTACCACAATCACTCTCCCAGTGACCCATTAGGCTGGTGCATTTATTTATATATCGTCTGCATAATAAATAGCACTGTACTATTAGAACAAACACATCAGTAAAACAAGACTGAGTATAAAGACGTAAGTGGGCCACACTGCAAGCATTGTCTGCTACCTGACACTATTAGAGATTTACAGTGATTGGACTGATGACCGGAGCTATCTATCAGGTATGGTGTAAAAAGGTGCTTCGCGCTCCTAACATGTAACTCATTGAGGGGTATATTTATGTAACACCGCATTTTTAACACAATCCCTTTTAATCCTTATCGCAAAGATAAGGATTAAAAGGGACTGCTCTCTGGAAGCTGCTGTGCGATCCACAGCAGCCTTGAGCGCATGCTCTGTCTTAAAGCTTGGCATGAGCACAGACATTGCTGGACTTCACAGTTAGAAAGAGAGCGGTGAGTGACAGTGAGGGATCATATGATCCCTCCACACATGCGCTCGTCGGAGCCGAGCTGAACAGAGAAGAAAACTATCACATAAGGTAATGTACGCCGCCTGAGCTAGCGTACATTACCATATATGTAAAAACATTTTAAATTGAGATGTCCACTGACCCCCATGTTTTGGTTTTGGATCTGGATTAACTTTGTGTTTTGGCAAAACCGCCCTTGCATGTATTTGTTTTGGATCCCTATTTTTTTTCTAAAATCCCTATTATTATTTTTTTTGCTAAAATCACATAATTTCGCTCTTTTTTTGTTCCTACATTATTATTAACCTCAATAACATTAACTTCAAGTAAATTTTTGTCAAGTGACAAGAACACTGCTACCCCTGTTTCTGTATGAGCAATGGCACTGTGCAATGTCACTGGAGAGTGACAAGAACACTGCTACCCCTGTTTCTGTGTGAGCAATGGCGCTGCATCTCCTGGGGAGGGAGGTACTTATGGAATCCAAAACCCGCAAGATCTGACTACGCAACGATGACGTTTTGCCTCGATTCAGATCCGAGGACACGCGAAAGTACCGAGCCAGTTCGCGAGCCTACTCGGATCCCCTAAGTTCAAGTGGGTTCGATTTTCAGAAAACCGAGCCCAAGCATCTCTAATTTTAAATAGGGCAGCACAGTGGCCTAGTGGTTAGCACTTCTGCCTCACAGCACTGGGGTCATGAGTTCGATTCCTGACCATGGCCTTATCTGTGTGGGGTTTGTATGTTTTCCCTGTGTTTGCGTGGGTTTCCTCCAGGTGCCCCGGTTTCCTCCCACACACCAAAAACATACTGGTAGGTTAATTGGCTGCTATTAAAAAAAAATTAAAAAAATTGACCCTAGTCTCTCCCTCTCTGTCTGTCTGTCTGTGTGTGTGTGTGTCTATATTAGGGAATTTAGACTGTAAGCTTCAATCGGGCAGGGACTGATGTGAATGAGTTCTCTGTACAGCGCTGCGGAATTAGTGGCGCTATATAAATAAATGATGATGATGATAAATACTTGTTAAATTGTGGTACATAGCAGACCCCATAAACATCTATGGGGACTGCTATGGATTTTTTTTAAAAAAATGCAAAGCGGCAAATATCTATAATTTCTGCTGTGATGCACTGTTGATAGATTGGGAACATACTTCAATTTGCGTCTATTCCCAGAAAATGGACGTTTTTGGGGAATTGACATAAAAATCCGAATTAATAAATAGGCCCCATAAAGCCAGGGAGATTATAGAGAATGAAGACAAAATTATAAATTTGTGTCTGTTTTGAGGTAACTACAAATGTGAGCAGGTAGGAATGATTTCATAGAAACAACTGTGGGTCAACATTAGATGGAGACAGATTATTAAAGGCATCATCATCATCAACATTTATTTATATAGCGCCAGCAAATTCCGTAGCGCTTTACAATTGGGAACAAACATTAATAAGACAATACTGGGTAATACAAACAGACAGAGAGGTAAGAGAACCCTGCTCGAAAGCTTACAATCTATAGGACAATGGGAGTTAGAAACACAAGAGCATAAAGGCATGTTGAAAATGAAAAGCTGCCTGAAATGTTTGGTTTTGTTAGAGCAGTTACTGATAATTTTAAAATTTTAATTGTTTAACTGCACAGTTGTTTATGCTTATATGATGGGAATGGGATTTATTATCACGACTGCTTCAAATGTAGGGCTTCTGGATAAGGGAGTTTTCCTTAATATATGTAATTTAAAATGACCCATGTCTCGCTCACACTGCTACTTGCATTCCCCTCATTAAATTATCCTACTGTAGCAATTATGAAAATGACAATACAGCAAACTAAACTGAAGAGAAGTGTGCAGCTGGACACAGATGGGAGCTATGCATAGAATACAATGCAGGACTTCTACCTGTACTTAGCATAAAATGGATACTGTAGCATACATACAATGCTCTGCTGACACCTGTGCCTTACTGCTCACTTCTATTGTTTGTGCCTTACTGCTCACTTCTATTGTTCAGTCTTTATATGTTACACAGCATGAAATCTGTGTACACCTTTATCTTGTTTACTATGCATAGCTTGTTTGTATAGTCCGTTTCTTCATAGAAATGTGTGCAACACCATTGCTGCAGTTTATGCAATTCTATTTCTTCCATAGAAAAATCTTGTCCATCAATTACTAATTTAATAAATTCTAATTTGGTTGATCCAGAGGAAAACAAAACACATTGTATAACAATTTAGCCTTTATCACTCTTTTCTTGCATCCCAGGATTTTATTACAGTTGCTGCCTGGCACCAGGGGCTGGGGAAGACAAGGAGGCATCTGCCCCCCCCTCGGCCAGTGCCATTGTGAGATACCTTGGGCTGGATCACTGGGCTACCTGCATTTTTTTCTGTTAAAATATTCCTTATTCCTGATGAGCCAATCATGCTCTCCTTGGTCTAAAGTTTGCAAGCCATCCCCTGCCTAGGACTGAGTGCTTCTACTCAGCTTTCTATCAATTAGTATCCCTAAATCACCCCCCCCCCCCAACTGTATTCTAAGGATAGTTAGTACCGTGGCCTAGGTGCATAACCCTACATTTATATACATTACAGTTTATAAGCCATGGCGCTGATCAGTTTGCCATTTTACCTAAATCTTTCTGTATCAAGCAACGATCTTGCTCTGGGTTGCTATCCATACACAACTATGGATATCTTACATTCTAGGTTCAGGACAAGCGCTGACAACAACTGTCTTTTTATTTTGTACCTTTATAAAGATTAAAAAGGACAAGGTCCAATCATTATTCTATATGTATAAGTATATGTGTTTATTAGTTTAATGCTATAAGAAGATGGTGTCCACTGTTTGGGGAGTACTAAGTATTTTTGAGTCGCACACATGGTAGTATTGGATTCATTTACTTATAATGTCATTGTGGACACAGTATAATTACCAGTAGGAGGGGATGTGTGGTTTGGTTTTAACCAGTGTGGTTTGAAACTTATTTTTTTTTGTGGTTTGAAGACAACTTTACAGATTAACACATTTTGGACATGACATTTTTCTAATTAAATTGCCATGCATATGTTTTAATGTATGCTGGATAGTGCAAGTATGGTAGTTGGAACCTACATATGCGCACAATATTTAATACATGCCATTACAAGTTTGTAAAGCCTGACAGTATAGTGAATTGTACATTTAGGCAAGGTGAAGTACATGGAAGAAGCAATGGACCCAGGTGTGTTATACATTGTAGTCTTAAAGAGGAATACAACTTTAACGGAGAGATTCAGTTAGCGGAAAAGTGCCTTATGGAGTTGCGGCATTCCGGAGACACTTCACAGTGGATATTTTTACAGAAATATACGCTCATTTTTCCTTGCGCCCCTTAGAGTTGCGAGGAAAAATGAGCGGATGTATATCGCAGTAACACTAAAAATGCGCAGCCGTGATGTTCTCAGGAACATCGTGGCTAATTGAATCTGCCCACAAAGGTCTTGTTTGTTACTGTGTTTATATATATAATATATATATATCTAATCTATAAATGCTTAGTGGCGTCTGTCTGTCTGTGTGTGTGGAAAGAAAAAACCCCAAGTTGCAGCGCCACCTGCTGGGCAGAGTTATACACTGACCTACTAAATTCTTAGTGTGTGTGGGAAAAAAATTTCAAAAAGGGCTGAAATTTGGTAGGGCTCAAACTCATTTTCGTGAGGTAATTTTACCTCATGAACACACATGTGTAGAGGTGTGCGTTAGTGTGTGTGTGGAAAAAACTATTTTCTCAGAAAGGGCTCATCCAATTGACCTGAAATTTGGTATACTGACAATATTTGACAAAAAAATTAGAATAGTCAAGTCAGTTAACTTCCATCATCCCCCCTTCCCCCCGTGGAAGGGGTAGTAAAGGCTAAATTTACGAGTTGAGGGGTCAAACTCATTTTTGTGAGGTAATTTTACCTCATGAACACACATTAAAAAGGCCGCTTGCGTCGGGAAGTAACGCTCTTCCCCTGAGGAGGCCTGGGCTAGGTCCAAATGCATGACAAGAACCTTTTTAAGACCTTAAGTAGCTTGATTTGACTAGAATGCATGAGTATCATGCACGGGTTAACTTGTATGTATATATATATATATATATATATATATATATATATATTAGTTAGTTTATATAAGTGTAACATAATATTTACTTTGCCTATCCAATACTACTGCCTCTGTCTTTCTGAGCTCACAGTTGACATTGCCATGCTGTGTGATGCCTGTACATGCAACTTCCTGTACTGTGTAGTGAAGGAGTGATAGCACCAATAAATGTATCCAATATTTATTTGTAGCATAAACAAACAAGAAAACGTACAGGTGAAGTACCCAAATGAAAGTACTTTTACATGGACAGTGAGTGTTTGGTGAAGGGGCCATATGCATTATATAGGGAAACAATATGAACTTCTAAAGCTAGCAGTCCTGAGCATGTATTTTCCACACACTGTTGTGAAAATACTATTTCTAATGTAAGTAATATAAAATCTATAGCTTTCATCTACAGTTGTAAAACAATCTATATGTCAGCACCAGGGGTTGAGGGAATATCCAGACAACTGCTATATTATTAGGGCACTTTTGAGTTTGTCTATACTAAGTTGAAATGATTGGATATATGTGTGGGTGGAGTTCTCCTTTAATGGATTAACTACCAAATCAAGTTCATGAACCATTGCAGCTACTTGTCCTTTTTAATGTAACAGTGCATGGAACATTTTGTTTTTACTGATAACTATTTTTTATACTTACAAATGAAAACTAAAAATAGATATTATTTGTTAGGTGACAGTAACAAGTTCCAGCTTTTTGCCACAAAGCACCTCAGCGTTGAGTAAATGGCTAAAATATTTTTATTTGGTTCCTGACTATTACTCCACTGCAAGGTAAACTCAGGCCGCACAGAAGACATTGGAGTATGTTTATTAAAGTAAGTGCAGATGAAGAATGTTCAAAAGACATAAGAAATTTGCAATACTTTTATAAATGCTTATGCTTGTATATGCAGGTGTCTTAGAATTGCAACTTTTGCACATTGTCATAGAGGGGCTTAACTTAAATGACTGCTAGAGTTTGGTGGAACTTTTGTTCATTGAATATGCCCCACACAAATGCAAGTAAAATACCAGTAAGTATGAGTCCTTACAGCAGTAACATTGAGACACTGTAGCTGTAACAATATTATGAATATACTCCTATAGTGGGAAGCATTTCCCATGTACATTGTTAAAGGGTTGGGTTCCATTTTTTTACATTAATCATTGTAACCTCCACAGTAGTATTATTGTTATGGCTTTGTTGTGTCTACAAAGTTTTAGCAAGTTGTATTTAATAACATAAGGGACACTGAATGTTTCTTTTTGGCTTTTCCAACCCTTTATCTTGGACATTGCGACAAAACTTACAAGGGGAAATTTTAGAAAGATTAATGGCATTATTTCTGAATTCACAATAGTTTTCACATATTCGTTTTACTCATGGTATTCCTTACACCGCATCTGGACACAACTTGGGTGTCTTATTAAATCTACTGTGGGGAATCCAGAAGGAAAATGCTGTGTGCATGGTGGGTGACAGGTTTATAATCATGTTTTTTTTTATTAGTAAAAGGAAATGGGGCTTCTCAGGGGTTGTAGATACAGAACATTTAATGAGACACTTAAAAAACCCTCACAAAGAAAGATACAGTAGAGGTAGCAATATCTGGCCGGTGTTGCAGGATTACTATTAGCAGTGATGTGCTATGTTAAAGACTCATGGAGCTCTCTATGGATTCACCATAAACTCATACTATCCATAACCCAGCACGTGTGAGTGTTCCCGGACTGGGACACATGGAATGTGGGTATCTTCATGTTCTGCCTGATATGGGATTTTCTGGAATCCACCCACAAAACAAGTGTTTACCAATTAATATGTTTTACATCAGTATTGTTATTGGAAGTTATCGATATTACGACACTGATAGATTAAACTATGTATAAATACTATAAGGAACACGTGACTCGGAAGCTGCTGGAATGGCTGTTCCCTCAGGAACGCATGGCAGGGACATGTTTGTGTAGGGAATCCCGCGGCTCTCCCTCCTGTGTACATGTTGCCCTCTCTACGCGTTTACTAAGCCGTTTGCTGGAGAGCGCGGGAGATTGGTGGTTACTACAGTACAATGGACTGGAAGAGACAGGCTGCCGTCTCTCTTTGTGTTTCCATAGGATTTACCACTTGTAGTTTTTCAAATCACGAGACTCAGCTTCTCTATGGCCAATCGCCGCCCGGATATTCCGGGACGACCAATGAGAGAATCACCCGCGAATTTTAAAACAGCCTGGCTAAGCCAATCGGATAGAGGGAGTCCGCCCGGCTCTCTTTAACCGGTTCTAACTAGAGGAGTCCTTGGCCGTTTCTACTCCCCCTACTGCTAAGAGACGTGGGCGGGTCTATCACAGAAACATGCTAGTATTTATGGTCCCGCCCTCTCGATGACGCAGTAAACATTGTGGGCTAATGGCTTTCGGGGGGCGTATCATTTGTGTTTCCGAAATGCACTAAGCGACCAATAAGAGTGCGGGGGCGGATGCTCTCTGAGTGCTCATCAAGCTACTGTGAGAAGCACAAGTGTGGAAAACAAGAGGCTGTATTGCGTCCCAGTTAAACCATTTCAGTGCAGGAACACACCCGGATCGGTCACTCTACTATCTCACAGCTCAGGTCAGTTTGGCGCGCATTTCTCTCACTCGGGCTTCTAGCTTACAACGGCTGAATGTGTTTGGTTATTAATAACTACTGGTAGTCGGTACCTCGGGTTTATTTAAGTAACTTTTCTCGCTATCTCTGGGGGTTTCGCTTTGGTCGTCTCCTCTGGGTTGTATGTTATGCTGAGGGGATGTTCTGTAGTTGGCTGTCACTGGGCCCGAGGCTTTGCGTAGTCACGCTGCGGGGTGATGGCGCTCGCTGGTTAGGGCAGTTAGCCGCGCAGCACGGAGGAAATGGAGGCGCTCGGCAGCGGGTCAGTGCTGCTGGAGCGTCTCCTGCCTTATTTATATGTGGGGAGGTCACGGGACAGGGGCGCGTGCGGAGGGCAGGTCACATGCTCGGTATCGCGCGCGGTCACCGTGTAACCCTTTCCGTGCCGCAGCCTCCTGTGCGGGTAACGTAAGGCCGCGAGTGTGATTTGGGCGGGAAGCCAGCGGTGTATGTGCGCACTGGTACCAGGCCGGCCCTGCCCCCATACAGCTACTTCCTAGTGCTGGCTCCTCCCCGGGCCCGCCTTGTTTTTTCCCGGGTTTTATTTCTCCGCTGGTACTAACCGAGTCTCCTCTCCAGGTTCAACATGGGTAAAGGAGATCCTAACAAGCCGCGGGGCAAGATGTCCTCCTATGCCTACTTCGTGCAGACCTGCAGGGAGGAGCACAAGAAGAAACACCCGGACTCCAGCGTCAACTTCGCAGAGTTCTCCAAGAAGTGCTCAGAGAGGTGGAAGGTGAGTGTGAGATCGCTGCGACTAGACGCGTGTAGTTGCGTGTGCGCGGAGGATGGGGAGCGACTGTCGCAGGCTCCTCCTTCATATCTGATCGCTGTTTGTTGTTTATAGACAATGTCTGCAAAGGAAAAGTCTAAGTTTGAAGACCTGGCCAAGGGAGATAAAGTTCGTTATGAAAGGGAAATGAAGAACTACATTCCCCCCAAGGGTGAAAAGAAGGGGGGGAAGAAGAAGAAGGACCCCAATGCACCAAAACGACCACCGTAAGTGTTTACTAAAGTCATCTTTGTTGGTGGTTTGTAGCTTTTGTGTTCTGGGGAATCTGACCGTTTATATCTATGTTGTACAGTTTATATATCTATGTATTGTACAGTTTATATATCTATGTATTGTACAGTTTATATATGTGATAACACATTTCTTTTCCTTTTCTCAAAGATCTGCCTTTTTCCTTTTCTGTTCGGAGCACCGACCCCAGATAAAGACTGAAAGTCCCGGTCTGACAATTGGGGATACCGCTAAGAAACTGGGAGAGTTGTGGTCTGAACAGACACCAAAAGACAAACAGCCATTTGAGCAGAAGGCAGGAAAACTAAAGGAGAAATATGAGAAGGTAGGCTCATGGCAGACCGACACTGTAATACGAAACTTGATCTAGTTGTCTGGTGATCCCTCCTTGTCCCAGTGGTGGTGGTGTGAATTAATGCCTCCATATATCCTGGCATGTAATGTAATGCAAGGCCTGATGACCGATCTTGGCCTTTGTCTGATTTCTGATTTGCTTTTAAGTCTCGCAGTCTATAGTGGTGGTGTGTTTATAAAGCAGTGTTTAATGGAGTTGTGGTTTCATTGTAGGATGTTGCTGCATATCGGGCAAAAGGAAACAGTGATGCTGGGAAGAAAGCCCCTGGCAGGTCAGCAGGCTCTAAAAAGAAGGTTGAACCTGTAGATGATGATGACGATGATGATGAGGAGGACGAAGATGAAGAAGAGGAGGATGATGATGAAGATGACGAGTGAATGATTTTCCTGCTGTATAAATTGTTGAAGCCCCTTGTTTTTGTTATTTGCTAAGAATGTGAACTCACGTGCAGCTCATTTTGTTAGCTTGGTTATGAAAAAAACTGTACAGACTTGTGTATAGGTAATGTGATTCTTTAGGGATAACCTATATTTTAATATAAGTATCTGGAGGGCTGTTTAGAGTTAAAGCTTCTGATGTGGGATTTTTCTGCATATTTAATGGATTCTAAGGGTAGCCCAACGCTGGTAACAATACCCAATATACTTTAGTTCTGTAGACCTGGTGCATTGTACTTTTTTCAAACTTTTTTTTTTTTCTGTTTTTTTTAGCAACTTTTGTAATAAAATTATATATAATTCAAAATGGTCTCTGTTTTTGTTCCTTGTAGGAAATGATCAAATATGGGTATGTTTTTGTTTGCATTAAATGATATGCATATGGCTGGCTTGGCAAACTAACTGCCACCTACACAGGATGCAGTGTGCAGATGTCCTTGAGAATGCAGAGACTGCATAATCGTGAATAGTGGTCCAGTACCAAAATAGGTTTATTGTAGTACACAAACTTTTCATATTGTGTTGGATCAATATCTCATTGTGAGATTAGGACATTGGGTGTTAAATGGTATTTATATCATGAGATGCAGTGTTAACTTAAAACACATTTAGATAATTATCAAGCTTTGCTACATAGTTGCTTAATGTACAAGGCACTAAACTTAAAAGCTTGTTTGCATGTGAGTGACAGCTTACATGGCACTAATAAGCTTTCCTTTCTGGACAAGCTGGGTCACAAGGCCTTATGCAATAAGCCAGTATAACAATATATGGTGTCATGTTCTCAAGAAGAACTACTTAATTGGGTGGATTCCTGCAGGGAGTGGGGACCTTATATTAAGTGCCATGGAGGTATAGCTTGTGTGGAACAAGTAAGCTGGCAGGAGGCCTTTGCCTTAAAGGGGGAAAAAAGTGTTTAAAAGTACATGCTGTAATAAAATATTGTGCAGTATTTGATTAAGTCTATTATACAATGCGGTAATTGAACCCTTATTCACCATTCACCATGCTATTCTCTGTATTTGACCACGGACATTGTTTTTAATTTCTGCTGTTGGCTATGTTAACTTAGGATATAATTACCCCCCCTCTGCCATGGGCTTGTTTTATTTGTACAGTGATGGGCAGAACTGTTGGAGCGGTCACAGTGGCGGCCTGACTCCAGGTGTGTGACTGCAATTACTATTCTCTAGAAGAAAAACAATAGCTCAAGTTTTTTATGGCCCATGTCTGCTGCTGTAAAAAAAAAAAAAAAGCTGCCAAAGCTGGAGTACTGGTGTTGCATTGTCATATACTATATACAGATAGTTGTTAATAAATGTGAGGCAGAGAGAAGTATATCGTCATAGCTGGAAAGTGTTTTTGTTCAGTGACCTTATAATCACTGCAATGCTTTTTAGGAAAACTTGGCTGGTTTACCTTTTCCTCAGTAAATCCCACACCTCCCTCCCTTTTATGACACTAATATATATATATATATATATATATATATATACATACATACATATATATACACAATTGTGAGCTCATTAGGGCAGGGCCAGTTCCTGTACAGGACTTTACCATGTCTGTGCTTTCTGTAAAGGATAACTAATGTATCAAGAAAACAACAACAAAAAATTAAAATATTTATTCTCGCACCTAGAAAAACAAGCAACCCCCAAATTAGGAACATCCCCAATATATCCATAATAAAATGCATTTATATCTGTACAATCTCTACAGAAACATACAGCGTATCAAAATCTGCATAAATCAAACTAAAAAATGAGTAAAAATGCATAGTGGCGTTATCTTACAAAGGAAAAGCACGATTCGTTTCAGACAACAGGAAAACATCACACACACAGTATCAACTCACTATGTATTAATGAGATGATGTGCTGATATACTTAAAATTCACAGATTGTTTTAATTGCACAAAATACCCAATGTTAAATATTCACAAACTGCGCCACACTCTTACAAGGATGCATATTGTATGGTGAGATTTACTTAAATTTATTTTCATACCCATAGTTTTCCTTTGAAATTTTTACATCTAAATATGGAATGCATTCTACTGTCCTGCTTGTACTTCTTGTCCAGGGCAGTGTTGTTCAACCTTATTATGTGCACTACATTTCAGTTATCTATGCTCTGTAAGTCATAGTTTCAGGCTGCACTGTGTTGCCTTCTGAACCAGCTTCCTCCATATGGTACAATACCACGGCTTGGTGGGTTTGGGTACACGTGTAGAAAGTCTGATCTAGTGCAATGGGGTTTTATCAAATGAGGTCCCAAAGGACTACTTAATGCACATATTGAGGAAATCTCATTGAACACACTTGTATCTTTAGCAGGAAAGTCATGCACTATTTGAATCACACAGCCACTAATTTAACAGAACTTTGATAGTACATACAAATATGCAGTGTTAGAATCTGGCGGCGATTAATACGCTTATATCGTTTCTAGTTGTCATTGACAAACCCCAACTATTTCATCAGCTACAGTAGTCTTCAAACTTCTTTGGTTTTGCTTATTTTATTTATAAAGGAAAAAGGTCTATTGCTTCAATTAACTATCTGATTTGCCTTGTTTTAGCCAACAGGTAGGGGGCATTTGAAAATATATGGGGAAACAAAGCCAAAGTAAGTAATCCAACAATTGTCTGTTGTAAGAGATGTCTGAAAACCCCACCAAACACCTTATAAATTAATTTAATAGCATTTTAACAAAACATAGGTGCAGTTATCTAGGTTTGGTTTCTTATATTGTATCAATAAATAAATCACAAACACAACAATTTGTCATGAAGGCCTATCTAATGTTGTTTTCAGACAGCAGGGCTTAATAAATATTGCTCATTTACAGAGTAATGACATTGGTACAGTACTATAAAATAGTGTCAGCCAATCAGATATGACCACCAGTTAATCTGTCATGTACAACAGCAGTTTCCTAACCCTGGTGTATTACCAGTTTTATGTTTGTACAATCTGGACTATTGTCACCGATATCTAATGGTTGTGGTTTAACCCCAGAATATTGATGTTGTAGTTTATGTTTAAACTAGGGGAGCTAAATGTAATACACTCAGTGATTCCTTCATTATATTTGGTCATTGAACTGCTCATCACTTTCTAAATGTCAGCTCAGTCTTTTGCTAAACAAAGAGACAATGCAGCCGGAAACAAAACCATGGAGAAATGCGTAACTAAATGTGAAGCAATAACCATAGATGTTGTATAAAGTTAGTGATGTAGCACATACATTGTCGGCTGTATAACTAAACAGACAAGAAACCAATTTCAAGACAGAATATGTAATTGATCATGGATTGAAAAAAACCCAAGTAGAATACAATAGTATTTTGTTATATTGAAATACCGGCCATGAAATAAACTATACAGTAGTTAAGTCACAGGAGTGAATGAATGTTTATTGCAATCTCTTGAACTGTATGGTATGGCTGTAATAATGGTGGAAGTTATATCCTGCGATCCAGTGCCATCACTAAGTACCCTTGTGGATCATGGCTGTTCTGTTCCATTGCAGACTTGCTTTGTCTTCAGGGGTTAGTGGTGTTTACATCTGCGCTGCCTATTCAGCACATCAGTCCTTTATGTTACAGCTTTAATCACGCTGTCAGGGATCAGCAGCTTCTTATATTTAGGTCATATAAACTTAGATGTTCTAAATAAATAAATTCTTCACAAATAGCCTCCATTAATGTATTTACATCTGCATGCTCACCTTCATTCAAATATTTCCACAAAATGATTTGGTCTCTTGGGTCTTTGTTTCCTTCCCACAGTGGAGGCAGCCATTTCTTTCAGTGTTCATGAAAATACAGCCTATGAATTCACTAGGAACCAGTGACGTTCCTTCCAATGCTTTATGGCTAATTTTCAGGAAGCACAGTGAATTGATAGGCAGCATTTCCTTGGATATTGATTCAGTCCACAAATTGCCTTTGCTGTGTGTAAGTAATGGGTGCACACTAAACACTACTTCAACTACAGTCTCGTAATGGTGATATCTACTATTACTGTGTAGGAAAAGTCTGTGTCTGGTTCATTATTTATTCCTCTTATAATGATGGCATGGTAACTTTAGACTTTACACATTATGCTGTAATATTTGTGCTTGAACAATTATCACAGTGTGTTCCCAAGAGTTACCAAGAATAGAGTTTAACCTGAGACCAGCTGACACACAGAGCTTACACTCTTCAAGTGTTGTAAAACACAATATTGTGTCCCTAACCAAAGTTTTTATTTTTTTTATTTTATGGACTGAAGACACATTTGAAATGTGTGTAATGGACAGGACAAGGCTACAGATTTGAAAAAGACCAAATGTGTCAAAAGTTGCATGTTCTGAGGATGAAGTTTAGACTTTTAAAAAGGATTTAACTTCTGTACCAAAGAATCAGTTTGAGATAAAATGCATAGAGTGCATATATGCATCACTGTGGTCATTATAGCTTCATTAAGTTGCAGGTGCACCCAGCCATTACTGATTGCTCTACATGCATCCACCATTTGCCCATTGTTCTTCCACACATTACACACATCATACAGATCTTTTAGTATACCAAAAAAATGAAAGAGGCACTAAGATTTTTCAGATTTTCCCCATTCAAAACATCAGCATGCACAAAGGCCACCAATGCTAAAATAAATTGTGGCAGTGCTTTGAAAAAAAGAATGTGAGAATTAAATGGAGCTCTAGTTATCACCAAGACACACAAGTGTCCGACTAATCAAATGATTTTCAAGTGTGTATTAAAAACTACCTTCCAACCCCTGAGTATAATCCCAAAAATATTGTCTTCAGCTTTGTTCCTACCAACAGAGCTATAAGTACTTCTACAACCATCTTGAATCAAGAAGTTGTAAACATGTAAAAAGTTTAAGGTAAAAGCAGTCTTGTAAACATTAACTGCAGGATGACCCAGTTCTACTTGTAGGTCTTCATTATCCTTCATTAAGTCAAGAAGGGTGTTGACTGTACAGAGTTATTAATTGCAGCAGGTTCAAGGCTGTCTTCAGCCATGGAGGGTGTCGGTGTTCCACTTTATACACCAAGGATGTTGTTCATTTCCCACTTTTGTGATGATTTGCTGGAGTCACAGTCTGACAATAACACTTGGTGAAGAACCTCAGAGCGATCCAGGCATTTTCCAGTAGGGATGTGGGTGAATCTGTTTATGTTCTAGGCACAAAAATAAAGAAGTTTATCTTTCAACAGGTTTGTTGTATTTAAAGTATATTGGATTTCATATTATTCTTGCCTTATACAGTGGTAGCAGCTCAATTGCATAGTTGGAGAGTTTTGGTATTGGTTCAGATAAGAAACCACAGGCTTATAATCCTACTGAGACAGCCTTGTATTATGATGGACATGCTAGCACAATATGCTCACAATATTCAGTGCCTGTACCTGGCTGAAAGGTCTGGACAGAGTGGTTTATAGTCAGGTCAGTGATAATGTCACTAGTACACTCCCAAGGCTACATGTACATAGCACTGTGGGACATGTGTGCAGCTGGCTTTAACTCTCACACCAGCGAGGCAAAGTCTAATTCCTCAGTGTATAGATACGTTTCATTAAATTAATAAATGTTTCCCCAAAAATGAAATCACTAAGAACGTTGTATAACAAAAAAAAGGTCAAAGTGCCATTTATTTTCCATAGTAAATTTGGATTTTGAATTCTGTTTTGTAATGATATAATAGTTACTATTGCTAAATATATTGCCTTAGTTTTGTATTATAGTTGAAATCTAATTGTGCCTAATGTAGTGTAATATTTTTTTGGAGACATTTAATTTGAAGTATTGATTTAGACATGATATGGGATCTAGTCTGTCTTCATTAAAGAGATCCACCAGAGTTTCTTTAATGAATGCTGCATTTAGAAGGTAAGTGAGAGCCAGGATTAAAGCAGGCCTAATGGTAGAATAATTCCCCCTCATAACCAACTCTTTGCTATCATGGTGCTTGACAACTTTGAAAATTATGGCTGAACTTGTAATAAAATATCTAGTCTGTGCTCCTGATCACAGACGCCATCTATGATTCATCTCCATAATCAATACATAGACATGTGTTACTTATTGGAGACAGCCCATCGATGGAGGTTCAATATATTAAACAAGCACTCATGAAGGACACTCACTGCCGTGAATGAAATGTGACAGTGAGCACAGCTGCCATATCCCTAGATTTCTCCAAGATTGTCCCTATTTTAGCTAGCCTATGACGTCAATATAAGATCACTGGTTTTTTTTACAGATAAGAGGGTCAGATTTCCACTTTTGATGGACTTAGTTTCGCCACTACATAAATGATCTTACCCTACCACTAGTGCAGAAGGTGTGGTACATCGGGGCCTATGGAGAAAATGGGCCCTCCTGAATGGGGAAGTAGCGAGCTGTGGGCCCCTGTTCCCTCCTCTCCGCTTCCCTGCACCGGGGCCTACAGTTCGCTAGTTCCACCTCTGCATTTATGAGTACTTCATTTAGCAACTGGAGGTATGTAGTCTGACAGACCTTGCTGATCATATCTGATATTTCCTGATTCAGAATATTGCTCCCTGTGATATTTTGGGTACCTTTGATTCAATAAAGTATAATTTTAATGTAAATTGTTTGATTGAGCGTCACATCTTTCTTTATTAACGTTCACGATAGCTGACACACTATGGACAGATACACAAAATTATATGGTTCATACGTTGTACTTAAGGGGTTGAAATGTGTCCACCTTCAGCGTTTACCAACATACTGGTTTTCCTACCTAGCTCCATTCTCTTCTCTCCAGCTATTTATAATATCAGGCAAAGGAGCTTATTCCTCTTGCTGTGGGATTTAACACAAAGCTGTTCTTTGTATAGAGCACAGAAGAGCTGTCATATTCCAAGGAAACTGAAAAACTGCCTGATGATATAAGTACATGGCTGAAAAACAAAGCTAGAAAGCGAAAGCTCTGTCCTAAGTAGCTGGAGGACTCAGGCAAGCCAATAAGTGGAAGTTATGTGAAGGTGCATCTGGCCTAGTAAGGTTAGGTATGACATCATGGAGTAAATGTATCAAGCTGAGAGTTTTCCGGTGGGTTTGTAAAACCAATCAGATTATAGCTATCATTTATTTAGTTCATTCTGCAAAATGAAAGCTAGAATCTGATTGGTTGCCATAGGCAACATCTCCGCTTTTCAAACCCGCCGGAAAACTCTCAGCTTGATACATTTACCCCCATGTGTCTGTTAGCTCAATGAAAGTAATTCTAGTGACATCAAAATTTCATTTAGCTTAACCCAGAAGTAAATAATTCTCTTCTAGTCTCAATGTATTTTTGAAGTTATTTGTTGAGTTCATTGTTTATGGCAGTGAAAGCTGCATTACCAGCTGTTGTTTCAGGACACAGTTGTGACTACGGCTTCTGATTGGTCCTGCTGCTCACACGCTCCTCACCAGTGTCAGCACTGGTTTCATGAACCCTGGGACAACAGCTGCATGGAGCTCTGGGGAGGGACAATTTAGTTCCCAATGGTAATGCAGATTTACCTTAATTTCAGGTTATTGTAATATGCACCAGGGCAATTATATGTTCATGGATGAGTGATGGGAACACAAATGTTAATCAAATCATACCGTGAGAGAGTATCACCAAGAATCATTTAATGATAATTGGAACAGAAATTGGTGACCACTATTAATTTATTTTGACTTCAAATAACATTAAACACAGCACTATAAATAGCTAATCAATAAATAGTCATTGACCTACCTTAAAGTACTGCCATTCCTTGTATTCATTTAAATTACAATGTGTGATCATGACTTTCATTCCATCCTGCGATTTAGTCAGACACTGGTCGTATTGCATCAACTGATTTGCTTCATTAATTCGGAAAAGCTAAGAAAACAAATACACTGGTAAACTTACAAAGTGACATAAAATTGTTTAGATACTACTGATCCAAACAGCCTTTATCCACACAGTCTAATGCTGGAACTCTACAGTACTCAAAACTTCTTTGAAAACAGTAATGTAATTTTTAATATTCTTTGCCCAATCATCATCATCAGTTATTTATGGTCATGGTCGGGGGGAATCGAACTCATGACCCCAGTGCTGTGAGGCAGAAGTGCTAACCACTAGGCCACTGTGCTGCCCAAATTATCCAACTGAAGATTAATTGCGGTCTATGCAATAAAGGAGAAATGCAGGCTGTGATGCAGAAAGAGCATATTTCCTATGCTCATCAGACTTCCTCTTTTCAAACATATTAAATGAAACTGTCTAAAATGACTTAAAACAAAGTACCATAGCCTGCACATACTGTCAGATACTTTAAATTATGTCAAAAGAAGTTTTACATATATATTTGTGAATGATAAATGATGTGACCTTTTAGTCTCAAAAGAGACTCAGCAGTAAACAGTTCAGTTTGTTAAAGTCCTCCTCAGAGATCTATAGTAAAACATGTTTATTGGTTTCATTTAATGAATTCCATATACAATGAAAAAAAACTGTTTGAAAGCAAAGGGATTTGCTTGCACATGCATAAAATGATTCACTTGTCCCAATAAGGGTGAAGGTATCTCAGACAGCTGCTGTGTTTAGATGTAGCCTTAGCATGACTTGCAAAAACATTGTCTCTATGTGCCAGTGAAATGGTTTATATCACTCTACACCACAAAGTGTTTTAAGTTACTGATCTGCTGGTGACCATTGTGCTAATGCTGCTGATGTACCACTCCACACTCACATATACAGAGGTTTCAAATACATTTCTAAACAGCAGAGAATCTATTTCAACTATTGTGGTGTCTGAAGTTAGCCAGAAGAATGACACAATGGCCACTTACAAGTATAATATTTTCAAAAGCTGGGAAATCATTTTATCGAGTTAAACATAAAGAATAGATCTATGGTAAAAGGAACCCTAACGTGTTCTGTAATTTTAATAATTGGTAGTGTCGTGTAATTGTTACTAGAAATATGCAATATCAAGTTTATGTTTTTATCCGTGTATTAATTAGACCCGATTATTGTGTTTTGACAAGAGTCTTCCAGAGCAGTTAGGTCTCACTTGAATGATATCTCTTGTTATCTCTTCTTCTGGTGAGATTATTGGTTAATGGGCCGAAAACACAGGCTCAGAGTCCAGTTTGGGTGGACACACAACTTGGCACTTTGGTGCACTGGCTGAATGGTTAGATACATTCTGGTGTCACTATATGCTGCACACACAGAACGTTAGCCATTATCTTTCCACCACATTTTCTTACATTCTTGCAGGGCCTGATTAGGGGTCCAGGTCACCTTAGGCTAATATGATTGTAGAGCCCCCTTGCCCTCCACACCAGGCTAATATGTGGGTAGGTAAGAATGAACTTGTTCTTAGTTTACAATCCAGCTTCCTCTTCTCCCCACCAATGCTTATATTGCCATGTTTTTGAAACTCCACTCGGCTTTTTAACAGGGTCATGACAATCTTTGTCATTTTCATTAAAATCACAACTGTACACAATTTTACACACCCAAAAATGTTTTTTTTCCCCAAAAGCCTTGCGCCCTAGTCAGTCTGCTGGATACTCCAGCCCTGCATGCGTGATAAACAATTGGATCAGATTATTATTGAGCTTGTTTGGGGACTACACACTTAGATAATTGTAACTAAAGTGTTAAAATTGCACTATTATTTGTCAGCACAGTAACAGGTGACAGAGGGTAATACGCTAACATAATAGCTGTAGGATAAATCCACTGCAATTGAAATGTTGGCAACTTTGTAGCAACACAAAGTACAAAACTATTTATTACCATGTTTAAATGTAAACTATGCACACTTGTAATAATTGTGCCCCTTTAACATTACTTTGTATAATGTTTAAAAACGTTTAGCTGACATGGTTTAATTAAACTGCAAGCATTCTTCCTTGTCCCTGGTCACAATCCTAAATTTAAATTGGTGGCAGATCTACTACCGCTGTTATTATTTTTCCCTTCCACAGTCACATTTGTGACCAGGCCCAATGTTCCAGGGGAAACGACAGAGCAGCCCCCTTCACTAGTCCACCAAGTAGGCCCAAACCATCAAAAAATATATGCAGAGTGCTGTCCCTTTGGCTTCCACTTCCTCAGCCATTGAAAGTTACAACAGACGGCGGCTTCAGGTGACGCTTTGTCTCTGACTGATGCTGCAAGCACTTATCTTCTGTACATAGTAACCAAAACTCTGATTGGTTGGTAGAGTTCAAAGAAGGAAAAATGCTTACATGATCAGTCACTGAGCACTCAAGCGTCTTGTAGGTACAGCGGCACTCAGACCCAGCGTATAGAATTACTGTGCGGCCTATCAAACTAACTTATTTTATTGCTATGTAATTAGATGATAGCAATCATATTTAATTGATCACATTTTTGCAGACATTTGAACTCACCTGGTTTCCACCCATTCTGTGACAGGGCCCGAGTTCCACTAGGCCTCCATTCGTGTGACCCATGCTGTCTATGCAGTAGCTGGATTCCAAGCCTCGTATCTTTAATGACAAAAGTCAATGTGAAAAGTGTCAAATATGTTCACTGTTTTACGTGAAGTGTCACCACAACAACCGTTTGTGATTATCATCACATGGAGCAATTGATGCTTGAAGTCAAAGTTGTATATAGTAAGAATAATGTATGCCATACTGTATACTATTATATGCTTTATACATTTATTTTATTGCTATATTTATACTATTGTAAATTATGTTTCTGTATGCCCAAGATGTCCAGCTAGCGGAGCACTGCGGTCCTTCCCCGGCGCGCTGTAGTCTCCTTACTGAGGAGATCTTGTGAGTCTCACTCTCACGAGATCTCCTCAGTAAAGAGCGTACAGCGCGCAGGAGAAGGAGGTAAGTGCCGGGGGAAGGGGGGGCGCGGGCAGCTTGGATCACGGGGGGGGGGGGCCCTCACGGGAGAATGAAGGCCCCCTTAGCCCAGGGGCCTCCATTCCCTTAATCCGGCCCTGATCCTGTCTCATAAAATTACATGAATCCTTTTACATTATCTGCGGCTGGTTTATGCCTCTGTGCTCCAACTTGTTTAGTTGCCTACTAACACGTCCTTCCAAAATTCCCTTCATAGAAACATACCTGACCTCCATTCCCTTAATCCGGCCCTGTGTATAGGAAGTGTTTTTAGACCCAATCTTCCCCACAATGCTAGGAGAGGAATAGTAGGAGAACAGTCTTTATTTTCCAAGCACTCTCATAAGTATTTTTGGGTGTCAGAAGAGTGGCATCAGATGTGCTAGCGCTCAATGCCCCCACCTGACAATACATGTAACAAGGATAACCATCTTGTATCATATGCTATAGTATGAAATGCTCACCAACTGAACGGGCAATCTGGCATCATGCTCATATGTGACAACTGGTGACATTTATATAAACTTGTTTTCAATATATACAGAGTAAATTACCTCATTATAAATGTAAAAATAAATAAATGCAAAAAACCTTTAGCTTTTCAATACACAATTGTTGAAGGGTTTAGATGCTGAAGTCTGCAGAGTTATTTGGTTAAAGTTTGCAGTTCAGATATTCCACTAGAGGTCAGAGCTAGAATATATTCTTGCACTAAGGATTAGAACCAAGTGGAGACATTGTGCCATTATGTGTGTGTATATATGTACATGGGTGCATGTATATGTGTTATTGTATATACATGTAAATGTTTAATCTATAGTATAGTATGCTGTACTCACCTCTCCCCATTCCACATTTTTAGGCGGTAGTGGATAGTGTTCAGGAATGTCGTACGCTATTTCTTCCATAAACCATTTAAAACTTTTGCAGTTGTGGTCCTCTCTGAATTTTTTCAGCTCACTAATGTCCCCATAGGCCAGGGCCTTGGTTTCAGGACGGCTGGCATAGAAATAATCTCTGTAATCATCCCACCAGACCTCCACGACCCTAACATAGTTCTGTAAAAAGAAAGGCAACATATGATGGTGTTTGAATATCTCAAGTGATTCATCAAGGAGCTTATTAAGTGGTAGGAGTCAATCCAGCTACTGACTGCAGAGTTTGCATCAGGAGAAACATTTTGTGCTGCAGGGAGGAACATGGTAAAAACACAACCTGATTTAGAGTGTAAGTGGTCGTGGCCTAGCCCAACACTAAACTGCGGTGTAAAAATGCAGTGTGCAAGAGCATGTAGTGTTTTCAATGCATTGCAAGGAAATGCTTGCACTTGTACCCTCTTGTAACATGGTTTGCTTTGCTCCAAATTCTGCACCTAACTCTAAATCAGCACCTAAGAATTTAGAATGAATAAAGTTGAATGAAATTGTCATTGCAATACAAATATACCAAGGGGTCTATTTATTAATATATGGAGACAGGCCTAATCACCATAGTTTATTAATAAAACCTGGCCAAGGCATCCGAGCCTCATTCAAGGGTTAACTTACCACTTTGCTGGACCAGTCTCACGGGATATGTGATAACAACAGAATGATTGTGGCAAAACACAGCCCATCTTATAGCTGGCAAAAACACTGCAATATAGTTATTCCTTTTCTACATACAGGGTAGATAATGGCATAGAGCAGGGTAAAAGTGTAAAACGCTCAGAGACACTAGATTAGCAGTGTTATCTTTCAAGTGTAAATGAAATAAATGACTGTTAATTTACTTGGGTTCTCAGTCATATACATGTTTATTGATGATGCTGTTTGATATATTATAGTACTTTAACACTGGTGTGCCATCGGTGTGTCACTCACATCACAAGAAAGGTTGGCAGTCACTGTCTTGTGATACGTGAGCTGCATGGAGTAATAATATTATGTATGTATTCTAATACATTACTAATTCATACGGTTATACATCTCACTCCACCATGAGACTGACTTGTTTTATACCAAATCCCCTATCTAATACACTGCCTATTCCTGGTGACTCTGTAAACCAGTCTTGTTTCTAGGACCCAACATTAAGTCTCTCTCTTGGTATTAATATGAACAAAGTGCTCGCTGTAAGCACAGCATTCATTGTCACCCAGTGCCTATTACATCAACTAAAAGGTTTGCTATGAAGTGCAGAGAAAGTTAAGAGACTACGCCAAGGCTGTTTTGAAGTTTTTATGCTATTTCAGACTTGCAGCTTAGCCAGTATAAGCACGAAGCAGATACAATTACCTATGATATATTCTCACTGCAATGACAAGTTGTGGCAGAAATTATACCTCTGGCTGAGGCTTTTATAGGAGATAAATGTGGATTAAAAGGGATGTCCAATTATCTTGCCACAACCTGCCATGCTTCTGAGAACCATTTCATCTGTGCTAAACAAACAAGAAGCGGAAGCTAAGGAAACCAGTACATCTTAAGCAATTTATTTACAAATTACAAATCTACCATGAAGAATAGATAGAGACACAAAAGAGTATGTTTGTTTCGTGTATTTTTATTCCACATACTTTTTTTGTCTTCATTTTTGTGCAAAGACATACCAGGCTTCTCGGTGACTAATCACAATGCCATGAATGCATAATGAACAGCAGTAACATAGTAACATAGTTGATGAGGTTGAAAAAAGACACCAGTCCATCAAGTTCAACCTATTTTGGATCTCCTGCGATCCTGCACTTATATTTGAAATTAATCCAGAGTAGGCAACCGCCCATCTGTTTCAATTTTGAAAATCCCCCCCAGACTCAATATTGCAATCCAATTTTTACCCTATATCCACTACTATCCTTTATTTTAAATTAACGGTCGTATCCCTGGATACACCTTTCCGCTAAAAATTTGTCTAACCCTTTCTTAAACATATCTATTGAATCTGCCATCACAACCTTCCCTGGCAATGAATTCCATATCTTGACTGCCCTTACTGTAAAGAACCCCTTCCTTTGCTGGTTGTGAAATTTCCTCTCCTGTAACCTTAGGAGATGACCACGTGTCCTGTGTATGGTCCTTGGGGTAAAAAGTTCCCATGAAAGCTCTCTGTATTGACCCCTAATGTATTTGTACATAGTAATCATATCTCCCCTTAGACGCCTCTTTTCTAAAGTAAACATGCCTAAACTGGCTAACCTTTCCTCATAACTTAATGACTCCATACCCTTTATCAATTTTGTCGCCCTTCTCTGAACCCTTTCTAGTTCCAAATTATCTTTTTTATAGAGTGGTGCCCAGAACTGTACTGCATATTCAAGATGAGGTCTTACCAACGATTTATACAGTGGCAAAATTACACTGTCTTCCCTTGCATCTATTCCCCTTTTTATGCATGCCAATACTTTGTTTGCCCTTGCAGCTGCTGCTTGACATTGAGCACTATTGCTAAGTCTACTGTCTACGAGCACTCCCAAATCCTTTTTCATTATAGATTCTCCCAAATTAAATTCCATTTAATTTATAGATTGCGTTCTTGTTTTTGATCCCTGAATGCATAACCTTACATTTATCTGTGTTAAACCTCCTATTCCATTTAGCCGCCCAATCCTCCAGTTTATTTAAGTCCCTCTGTAGAGAAGCTACATCTTGCTCTGATTTTATTACCTTACAGAGTTTAGTGTCATCTGCAAAAATAGAAACTTTACTCTCTAAACCATCACCAAGGTCATTAATAAATATATTAAAAAGGAGTGGTCCCAGCACGGAACCTTGAGGTACTCCACTTAAGACCTTTGACCAATTAGAAAATGTTCCATTTATCACAACTCTCTGTTCCCTATTCTCTAACCAGTTTTCGATCCAAGTACAAATTTTGATTTCTGGACCCAGTTCCCTTATTTTGTAAACCAACCTCTTGTGTGGCACTGTATCAAAGGCCTTTGCAAAATCTAAGTAGACCACATCTACTGTACTATGTACCAAGGCCAGTAAATACAGACCATCATTTACACAGAGGCGCCAATATGTACAGTGGTCCTGTTGCTCTGCTCTCGAGGGACAAGATAAACCAATGTTCACACACTAGTAATGAACTGGGGCCTGATTCATTAAGGATCTTAACTTGAGAAACTTCTTATTTCAGTCTCCTGGACAAAACCATGTTACAATGCAAGGGGTGCAAATTAGTATTCTGTTTTTCACATAAGTTAAATACTGACTGTTTTTTCATGTAACACACAAATACTTGCTAGCTTATTTGTACACTGAAATTTACTAATTTGCACCCCTTGTATTGTAACAAGGTTTTGTCCAGGAGACTGAAATAAGAAGATTCTCAAGCTAAGATCCTTAATGAATCAGGCCCCAGGTCCTTAATAATATTGCTCTAACTGCATTAATGGTGCCAACAAGCAAAATATACTATTAATGATTAACAATTCAAAAATCCATTGATCCGGTTACACTTCCCACAGGCTACTTTTTATTAAGAGCTGCAAATGTAGTATTACATAGATATGCACTTAAGGCCCTGTATACACAGGTGTTCATTTAAAAGCCTATTAAACATGGTTTGTCATATTCCAAAACAATGTAAGCAGATGGACCCGTGCGTTTGTTTAGTTTCCTGTCCTTTTCCATCAATGCCTGCAGCATTCAGAAGCGTTGACACACGGTAAGATATAACGGTGTTCTATGGGAACACACATTACGTATATAGTACACTATGCTGCAGGAAGGCTTCAAAGAACGTTAATGAACGCACTTCTATGGCTCTAATAAATATAGCATTGTTTGTCATGTGTGCATGAGACTTAAGAATTTAATACAATGTTGGCTGTGATACAAACATCAAAAATGTAGGTTTTAACGTGTAACCAGCTACACAGTGGGGCCAGCTATTTTGTGGGCTGAACCAATCATCAATAAGAATGCAGGCTACCCATTCACAAGAAGCTAGTGACACGGAGGTATGACACTGTAAATTGGTTCAGTCACCAAAATGGCACTTCACGGATAAAACACTTACATGGTCTATGTAGAAATGTAATCTGTAAGGATCTAAACAACGTAAAAATCTTTGGTTGGTACATAGAATATAGGTTGTGTCATAGAATAACTGACCTTGAGCGTTGGCGATGATCCCACATAGACTGGAGGTGGGTTTCCTTGCCAACCATGGAGACGATAAATGTGCCCTACACGTGAACAAGGTGTAAATAATAACTTTCCTCCACATTGCCAGATCTAAAAAAAAAAACAAAAAAACAACATGTTACAAACAAAGAAATTAATTGGACATAAAGGGGTTGAAAAACACATTTATACTAAAAGTAATCTCTCTGGCTGGTACGACCTAGATGTAACAGCTACCAAGTTACTGCTCAGTGACGCAGTTCCACACTGCTGATTGGAACATGGAATTCTCCTCCAATCAGCAGCATCTGGACAGCTCATTTTCAGAATGCTCCATATGCAGTATCCTGGACAACAGGTTGAGCAGGCAGTGCTGGGGAGAACGTAAAACTGGGGTTCTGGGAAAGGGTTCCAGGCAGTTTTACTACTTGAAGAGGGAGTGTGGAAACAAACTGTTAGAACACTACAGTTCATTTTTAATCATGTGCAGGAGCAGGATGGGCTTGGGGGCATCTGCCCCCAGCCCGTCCCATAGTGGGCTTCCTTGAGCTGGATCACTGGGACACCTGCATTTTTTGTCTTTTAAAATGTTCCTAATAGGCTGCTGAGTCGAGTCTTGCTCTACGGGCTAAAATTTGCCAGCCCTCCCCTGATCATGTTACAATAAGGAAATCAATTGGGCTTTGCATCATAACTCCTACTACTCTCAGCCAGATAAGTCTGGTGAGGATTGAAATTACATTGGAGGCATATTCTACCTTCCATACATTTTATAGGTAATCCCCCAGCACCGTTCAACCTCTTCTCTGAATTGTGGGGATCCCACGCTTGGATGCCATTGTCCTGCACTGTTGGGGTCCCTGATATAATCGGGTGGACAACCCAATTTCCAAATAAGCCATGGCAGAGCCTTTGTGTGCCTCACAACTTGATGCTTCTTGTTGCTGCTATGTAAAGACTCAGTGCCAGCAGTTATCAACTTGGTCTTGGAAAGGTAATTCTGTTGTTGGCCTGAAGCAGAGGCTTAAGGCTTTGGGGGGGATTCTCCTATTGTCTAAAATGTAGGGCACAGTGTCATCATTCACAAGAGAGGAAAACGGTTATTGTTGCCCTCATTTCTCCCATTCCCCTTTCAATCCTTTCATTGCAGCACCCTCCGTGTCTCTCCTGTCGAAGTCAGCAAATTGGATAAAGTCATTTCAATTAAAGTCTAGCAAACTTGGTTGTCTTTGTCTGAAAAGATGCGCACGGTACGCATCGACGTACAAGGGCACACTACGGCGTGAAAGGGCGTATGCATCCACTACACGTGGCAGCAACAGTAATTGGTCTTTTACCATACATTCGCACAAACACGCATACTTATAAAATAGTACACATTAATGGTAGTTGCAACACATAGTTAGTTGTGTCGAAATATAGTAGTATTTATATGTTATATCAGAGTTACATGCATATTAGTGAAATACACGGAACGGGTTGAAGGAATAACATCATGAGTGGTATCATAATGAACCTTGTTACATATCCTACTGTTTGGTTCACTCTGTGAGGGAATGGCAGAGTGCATACACAAGTTATGAATGATAGGGAATTATGAACTACTTAAGACTAAGGAATCTTGGCGGGAAGAGCAGAGCATACCCCCTGCAGAGATGACCCCCTCCTTTGGATTCCTTAGGATGAACCAGCCAATGATTGACAACCCCTTGGACATTCCTGAGACCTGGACCAATAGATGCAAGCTATACCATCTTCATTTGTATTACTGTATTTGATTGTGTATATAAGCAGCAGCTTGTGATCCAGAGTGCAGACATCTTATCCCCAGACTTCAGGATTGAATGACTGCACTGGATCCAGAGCGCCTGCGATAAGTAACGGCTGTATTTACTATTACTTCGCTTGAGCATATTTATTCTACTTATTGCGAATAAATCTTTGTGCTTTGGAAACACAAATCGAGGTTCGACAATAGTTATTGGTTAGCGACAATACGCACATAACACTCCCATTGCTGCCCTGTCACTTTTACTGGTGCAAATTCTCACCCTTGCAGTCCCCACCCCTCTTATAGTTCTCATTACAGGCCCCCCTCTCCCATAGGTCTCACTTTTGCCCCCCCCCCTTTCCCCCCATAGGTCTCATTGCAGCCCTCCCCATAGGACTCATTGCAGACCCCCTCCTCCCCTATAGGATTCATTACAGACCCCCTCAACCCTCATAGGTCTCATTGCAGCCCCCCTACTTCCCCATATAACTCATTGCAGACCCCCTCCTCCCCCATAGGTCTCATTGCAGACCCTCTCCTCCCCCCATAGGTCCCATTGCAGCCCCCCTACTTCCCCATATAACTCATTGCAGACCCCTTCCTCCCCCATAGGTCTCATTGCAGACCCTCTCCTCCCCCATAGGTCTCATTGCAGACCCCCTACTTCCCCATAGGTCTCATTGCAGCCCCCCTCCTCCTCCAAATTAATGTCAGCCAATGACCACATCTCACTCCCTTATTTAAGATTTCTCCCATGTTGCCCCCCCACCACTGGAACAACCTCCCTCATTCTCTCAGACTATCCCCTAGTCTGTATAGCTTCAAACGGTCATTGAAAAACCCACTTATTTAGACAAGCCAACTAGTCCTCCACCATTTCACCATGAAGTATACCTCACCCTCTTTCATCCTCCATCTCTTCCACTCTTGCCCTTAGATCCCCTTACATTGGCTCACCCCCTTGTATCAACAGATTGTCTGCCACTTTCCCTTTAGATTGTAAGGTCTAGTGAGCAGGGCCTCTTCCCCCCAGTTCTCATTACCTATAACTTCTGCTCACCAGCTGCACTGCACACCTCTTACTAGGTCTCTCTGCCCTTTGACTCCAGTCCTCCATTGTCTGTACACCTCTTTCATTGGCTCTGAACCGGTTAGTTATGCTCACGCTAATGGGCACAGCTGTCAGCCTGCGCTGAATATACTACTTGCACTCCAGTAGCGGTGTTGAGAGTTGTAGTGTTGTTTACTGTATTGTACTGTTATACCATGTACTGTCTTGTTGTTTGCCCTCTGTACGGCGCTGTGAACCTCATGTGGCACCCTATAAATAAAGGTTAATAATAATAATAATAATAACAACAACCAGTGGCAGAACTACAACTACAGGAGTTGCAGCCGCTAAGGTGCTCGGAGGTGAGGGGCGCCCCGGAAATGCCAATTCACCCTCTAGAGCCCGTTGCTCTGCTCTCAGTGAAGCATGTGGTCAGGCACATGTGAAGTGCAGCCCCGAGCATGCACCTGTCCCCCGCATGCTCAGAAGAGGCCCCAGTTTTGCTCTTCTAAGTGCAGAGTAAGGGCTCGTGGAGCCTGGTGATGCAGTGCTCCACCACTGAACGTAACCCGAAACATTTACACCAACGTTCTACAGAGTACAGTACTGGCAAATATTTTATATAAGGTGTGATAAGGTTATAGGGTCCAAGAAGATGGACATGTTGCTTTAAAAGTTTTTATTCTTTGTTCCATGATGATATGCTGTGTTCACACACGAGTGCTATGTACCCAAGTGCATCATTCTAAGCCAGAGATTGGAAGACAAATTTTGGAGGGTAAGTGGGAAGTTGTGGAATGACAGTCAGTGAGTGTAATATTTACACTATATTGCCCAGGTGCCTTGCACTAAATACATGATGAGGTCTTGTCATGCTTGGGAAGTGGTTATCTTGGTAAAGAGATCTCTCAGGCACACTAACATGATTACATCAGTTGCTGTCTGGACTAGTAGAAGCTTGTACATGCAAGACGCAGTGTGCTGGCGTTCAGAGTGACTCTGATTCTGCCTTTATGAGACCATTCAGGTGTCAGTGACAGCCAGGTCCACTGTCACCTCAGAGCTATAGGGCCATAGACTGTCGTAATTCTGTGATCAGTCAGCAAGTGGTTAAGGCTATTACACAGCAATTCCAAGTCAATAAAACAGAAACAAAAACATTAACATTGATCACTGGACACTAATCTATATTTGAAAACAAACATATAATGTTATAATTGCTCTTTTAAAACCAGCATATTGTACTGGTAACTGTACAGATCAGTGAGGATCCCTGCCCTACAATACTCATCGACCCTGAGCATTATTAGGCATCATGGGTTTGATTCAGCAAGGAACGCAAAGTGAATATGCGTTTTTCTGAAGGAAATTGCACGCACATACACTCGTATTCAAGTACAAGCGGATCTGAAGAAACCTTTGAATACAGTATAAATACGCTCTGCCTATACGGCGCTTGCCCTATGCAGACAAACACAGCCCTCTGCAGGATACTCACAATGCATATGTGCAATGTAAAGTTCCATCAGAACACACAGAAAAAAAAAAATAAACACCTGTTAATCATTAAAACACATTTTAAAAAAAATGTTTTTGTTGCATGAAATACATTTATCAGGATGCTATTAATGAGTACTGTACATAAAATGCATTTTTACAGTTATTCTTAATTGCAAACACATGTTCTGGCATGAATACGCTATCAAAGATTACGTACCTGAAACATGCCCAGAGCTTGAATCATACGAACGTACGTGTGCATGACCTTGGTACACCCTTACTGTACATTGCCTATGTGCACACGTCCCTTCCTTCCCCCCCTTGAAATAGTAAACAGTCAGAAGTGCCCACTGCATTAGAAGATGAAGCGCATTCACAGGCGTCTTGTCTGCTTCTGAGCATGTGCAGAGCAATTTTACAAAAAATACAGCACATAACGGGACTTACGTTCCTTAATGAATCAGGCGCCATTTACTCTTTGAGGAGTCACGTCTGTTAGGACACTGTGCCCATTGCCAGATATCAACTGCAATACTGCAGCGTGTGTGGCCAGCATCATAAGCTTCAATGTCTACAAGTTAGCGGTCATTAATGTGACCCGCTGCCCTTGTCTATACCAGAGATGAGCGGGCTCGGATTATCGTAATCCGAGCCCACCCGAACAGTGCGGATCCGAGGGCGATCCGAGCACTGTTCGGGGACTTCCGGCGGGGAGAAAAAGTGAAAGCGAGGCTGAGACTCAAAATCCCGCCGTCGGATTTCGCGAGACTCGGATTGTATAAATTCCCCGCTTGCCGCCGCCATCTTCAGTCAGGCTAAGATCAGGGAAGAGGGAGGTTGGTTTTTTTTAGTGGTGCTGTGTCCTGTCACTCTGTCCTGCTGAGTCCAGTGGTGCTTTGTCCTGTCACTCTGTCCTGCTGAGTCCAGTGGTGCTTTGTCCTGTGCTCTGTCCTGCTGAGTCCAGTTGTGCTTTGTCCAGTGCTCTGTCCTGCTGAGTCCAGTGGTGCTTTGTCCTGTGCTCTGTCCTGCTGAGTCCAGTGGTGCTGTGTCCTGTGCTCTGTCCTGCTGAGTCCAGTGGTGCTGTGTCCTATGCTCTGTCCTACTAAGTCCATTGTTATTTAAAAATTATAAAAAAATTATACAAAAATAATAAAAAAAAATACAAAAAAAAGTATAAAAAATTTTCTACTGCAATATATAAATACGTTCACTGTTCCTGCAGTCCAGAAATATTAGTACTGCAATATATAAATACGTTCACTGTTCCTGCAGTCCAGAAATATTAGTACTGCAAAATTAAACTACGTTCACTGTTCCTGCAGTCCAGAAATATTAGTACTGCAATATATAAATACGTTCACTGTTCCTGCAGTCCAGAAATATTAGTACTGCAATATATAAATACGTTCACTGTTCCTGCAGTCCAGAAATATTAGTACTGCAATATATAAATACGTTCACTGTTCCTGCAGTCCAGAAATATTAGTACTGCAATATTAAACTACGTTCACTGTTCCTGCAGTCCAGAAATATTAGTACTGCAATATATAAATACGTTCACTGTTCCTGCAGTCCAGAAATATTAGTACTGCAATATTAAACTACGTTCACTGTTCCTGCAGTCCAGAAATATTAGTACTGCAATATTAAACTACGTTCACTGTTCCTGCAGTCCAGAAATATTAGTACTGCAATATTAAACTACGTGCACTGTTTCTGCAGTCCAGAAATATTAGTACCGAGGTTAAACTACGTTCACTGTTCCTGCAGTATAAAGGAATTTGTACTGTTGTATAACTCCAGTCCAGTGGTACTGTCCTGTGCCGCATATAATTTTTAAAGCCTTTGCCGGGTGTGTGTGGTTTAGGGGTATGCTCTCTTGTCCTGCATATAATGGAGTACAAAAATTTGGAGGATAAAGTAGGGAAAGATCAAGAACCACTTCCTCCTAATGCTGAAGCTGCTGCCACTAGTCATGACATAGACGATGAAATGCCATCAACGTCGTCTGCCAAGGCCGATGCCCAATCTCCTAGTAGAGGGCATGTAAAATCCAAAAAGCCAAAGTTCACTAAAATTAGCAAAAAAAGAAAATTTAAATCATCTGAGGAGAAACGTAAACTTGCCAATATGCCATTTACGACACGGAGTGGCAAGGAACGGCTTAGGCCCTGGCCCGTGTTCATGACTAGTGGTTCAGCTTCACCCAAGGATCTAAGCCCTCCTCCTCCCCCCCCCTCTAAAAAATTTAAGAGACTTAAGCTGTCATCAACAACACAGCAAACAACTCTGCCTTCTAAAGAGATGGCATCACAAATCCCCAAGGCGAGACCAAGGGTGTTGGTGGTTGCGAAGCCTGACCTTCCCATCACTGTACGGGAAGAGGTGGCTCCTTCCACCATTTGCAGCACGCCCTCTGCATATGCTGGAAGGATCACCCACAGTCCAGTTACAGATTTGGATAATGAAGGTGTCAATGTTGTACACCGGGAGGAGGATATTGGTGTAGCTGGCGCTGAGGAGGAACTTGACGAGGAGGATGCTGATGTGGTTATATTAAATGAGGCACCAGGGGGGAAAACAGTTGTTGTCCATGGGATGAAAAAGCCCATCGTCATGCCTGGTCAGAAGACCAAAAAAGCCACCTCTTCGGTCTGGAGTTATATTTATCCCAATCCGGACAACAAATGTATGGCCATATGTACCTTATGTAAAGCTCAAATAAGCAGGGGTAAGGATCTTGGCCACCTAGCGACATCCTCCCTTATACGTCACCTGAAGAACCTTCATAATTCAGTGTTTAGTTCAGGACCTGTGGCTAGGACCGTCAGCAGTCCAGGGACACCTAAATCCCTTGGTCCTGTTGTATACACACCACCAACACCCTCCTCATCAACTTCCTCCACGATCTCCATCAAAGATAGTCCTGCAGGCCATGTCACCAGCCAGACTGAGTCCTCTTCAATCCGGGATTCTTCCGGGGAATCCTGCAGCGGTACGTCTACTACTGCCGCTGCTGCTAGTCGGTCATCTTCCCAGAGGGGAAGTCGCAAGAACGCTACGTCTTTCACCAAACAGTTGACCGTCCAACAGTCGTTTGCCATGAGCACGAAGTACGACAGTAGTCACCCTATTGCAAAGCGGATAACTGCGGCGGTAACTGCTATGTTGGTGTTAGATGTGCGTCCGGTGTCCGCCATCAGTGGAGTGGGATTTAGACGGTTGATGGAGGTATTGTGTCCCCGGTACCAAATCCCGTCGAGCTTCCACTTCACTAGGCAGGCGATACCCGGGATGTACAGAGAAGTACGAAAAAGTGTCCTCAGTGCTCTGAAAAATGCGGTTGTACCCACTGTCCACTTAACCACGGACATGTGGACAAGTGGTTCTGGGCAAACGAAGGACTATATGACTGTGACAGCCCACTGGGTAGATGCATCGCCTTCCGCAGCAACAGCAGCATCAGTAGCAGCATCTCCAAAACGCCTGCTCGTTCCAAGGCAGGCAACGTTGTGTATCACCGGTTTTAATAAGAGGCACAACGCTGACAACCTCTTAGAGAAACTGAGGGAAAAAATCTCGCAGTGGCTTACCCCACTTACACTCTCCTGGGGATTTGTGGTGTCGGACAACGCCAGTAACATTGTGCGAGCATTACATATGGGCAATTTCCAGCACGTGCCATGTTTTGCCCACACAATAAATTTGGTGGTGCAGCATTACCTGAAGAGTGACAGGGGTGTGCAGGATATGCTTGCGGTGGCCCGCAAAATTGCTGGACACTTTCGGCATTCTGCCACTGCCTACCGCAGACACAAACAACATCAAAAAAGCCTGAACCTGCCCTGCCAACGCCTCAAACAAGAGGTTGTGACGCGCTGGAACTCCACCCTCTATATGCTGCAGAGGATGGAGGAGCAGCAAAAGGCCATTCAAGCCTACACAGCCACCTACGACATAGGCAAAGGAGTGGGGATGCGCCTGAGTCAAGCGCAGTGGAGACTGATTTCCGTGTTGTGCAAGGTTCTCCAGCCGTTTAAACTTGCCACACGAGAAGTCAGTTCCGACACTGCCAGCTTGAGTCATGTGATTCCCCTGATCAGGCTGTTGCAGAAGCAGCTGGAGAAAGTGAGGGAGAAGCTGTTAAAGCATTGCGATTCCACAAAGCATGTAGCTCTTGTGGATGAAGGCCTTCTTACGCTTTGCCAGGATCCGAGGGTGGTCTCTCTTTTTAAGTCAGAGGAATACATTCTGGCCACCGTGCTCGATCCTCGGTTTAAAGCGTATGTTGTGTCTCTGTTTCCGGCGGACACAAGCCTACAGCGGTGCAAAGACCTGCTGGTCAGGAGATTGTCCTCTGAAGAGGACCGTAACATGCCAACAGCTCCTCCTTCATTTTCTTCCACACCTGTGGCTGCGAGGAAACAGCTGAGATTCCATAAACGACCCGCTGGCGGGGATGCAGAGAATATCTGGTCCGGACTGAAGGACCTGCCAACCATTGCAGACATGTCTACTGTCGCTGCATTGGATGCTGTCACCATTGAAAAAATGGTGGAGGATTACTTTGCTGACACCATCCACGTAGACATGTCAGACAGTCCTTATTCTTACTGGCAGGAAAAAAAGGCAGTTTGGAAGCCCCTGTACAAACTGGCTCTATTTTACCTGAGTTGTCCCCCCTCCAGTGTGTACTCCGAAAGAGTTTTTAGTGCAGCGGGGAACCTGGTCAGTGAATGGCGAAGGAGGTTGCTTCCGCAAAACGCTGAGAAGATGATGTTCATGAAAATGAATTATCAATTCTTCAATCAAGACCAGCACTGGCCTCCAGAGACTACAGAGGGACCTGTGATTGTGGAGTCCAGCGGGGACAAATTGATAATGTGTGAGGATGAGGAAGTACGCACTGAAGGGGGCGAGGAATCAGAGGATGAGGATGAGGACGACATCTTGCCTCAGTAGAGCCAGTTTAGTTTGTACAGGGAGAGATGAATAGCTTTTTTTGTGTGGGGGCCCAAACAAACCAATAATTTCAGCCACAGTTGTTTGGTAGGCCCTGTCGCTGAAATAATTGGTTTGTTAAAGTGCGCATGTCCTATTTCAACAACATAAGGGTGGTATGGGAGGGCCCAAGGACAATTCCATCTTGCACCTCTTTTTTTGGCATTATGTGCTCTTTGGGGCCTAGTTTTTCAAACTGCCATCCTGTCTGCCACTGCAGTGCCACTACTAGATGGGCCACGTGTTTGTGCCGCCCACTTGTGTCGCTTAGCTTAGACATCCAGCTACCTCGGTGCAACCTTTTGGCCTAAAAACAATATTGTGAGGTGTGAGGTGTTCAGAATAGACTGGAAATTAGTGGAAATGATTGTTATTGAATATTATTGAGGTTAATAATAGCGTAGGAGTGAAAAAAAAACAAAAAACTGGTTTTTAGCACTTTTTATGCTTTTTTAAAAAAAAAAATCAGAACCCAAAACCCTAAATCAGAACCAAAACCTTGAGTGGGGTGTTTTGGCAAAACAAATCAGAACCCAAAACCTCAAGCTAATCAGAACCCAAAACACTAAAAGTGGCCGGTGCACACCCCTAGTCTATACCAGGTTACCCACAAGTCCTGATCCTTTCACTGGAAACGCACAGTGATTGCCATCAAACTTGAAGCACTGAGAGTATTAGTGTTATATCATGTACAATGTCACAGGGAAGAATGTGGAATTGCCTTTTTACCTTCCATTTTGCAACAGCCTCAGGCAATTATTCTATCATTATAACATGGATCATGACTTGCGAGAATTGATAATATGCCAGCTGCATTTCTCTTGCAATAACAAATGTTTGTGAATATTATATTTATTTATTTTGAAGATACATAATTTTAGGCAACATAGAAGGAGTTAGAAACTGTAATGCCTACAACGAAGCATCTTGTCAGATTAAGTCATCTATGACAATGACATCACATCTTACAAAACGGCTGTCTCTATATTGTCCAATAGTGGCACAAATGTTAATACATTACTATTCCTTCTATATTGTAAAATAGTGTGTCCTGTTCCTTTCTTTGTAATTGCATTCCAATATGTACTGAAAAAAGGTCATAGAATTACACAATAATTTCATTAAATGTGATGATTTCTTTCCTGAAACATCAATTCTCTGAGGGACTCACACAGTTCAATTATCTTACATGAAAGGTGTAAATTATCAGTTGCTATTAGCTCTGCCCATTAGAAAATAATCAATGTCTGGCTGTACAGTTCATTTACATGTCTCCAATGTACTGAAGGAATGCAGACAATGGAACAGCTTGCCATAATTTGCATACAGGAAGGTTGCTTTTGTTAAGTAATTACAATATAGAATTGCCAGTATTTAAAGCATTTTTTTTTCTCTTTTTCTTTTTAACCAACATAAAAGCAAATAATTAGTTTAGTTTTAAAACAAGACTGACTAGTCTCTGCAAGAGACTGTGACAATTGTAATTACTGAAGGGAACACATAATCAACACAAACATTCTAAAACTCACATTTAAATGACATCTGCAGAGATACAATGAAAGTCCCAATTCAGCACTAGGAGAGGGTGCGTAACACAGCCATGTACTTCTGATCATTCTGGGAATGAGGGGTCAGATCAGTACGCCAACCTTACAACAGCATTATATATCAACACAAACAATTCTGGGTACATTATAATTCTGTATGTTGATGTTTATTTAACAAAATAAAGATGCTCTTGAGGGTGAGTCTTTACTATCTTCTTTTACATATGCAAGTTGAGGTCTGAGGCAGGGGCAGGCTGGAATGGGGGGCATTTGCCCCCTGGGCCAGTCCTATAGTCTGCTACCTTGGGCTGGGTCACCTAAATTTTTTTTCATTTAAAATAGGCTGATGAGTGGAGTCTTCCCCTGGTCTGAGGTTTACATTAAATATATCCTTCCTCTAACTAGTATATACACACTACTGACCAAAGGTAAGGCTTATTAGCATAACCGCATCTGTAAGCAAAGTTGCCCCTGGTGTTTGTGAACTTTCATTTTAATTAAACTAGAAATGCAATCTTACAATGTCAAACAAACTGGGTAAGGTACAATTGCATCTCACTACTTCCTATCAGTGTCCACTGATATCTGCTGGGTATATACTGATGCAATTATCACGCAGATCACATGCTAAACAACTGTTTGGTCAGATATGTGCATGTCCATGATCATGTTTTATCATACCAAAACACATCGCATCTGTTGATTTGTTTTATAAACTTCCTAACAATCACGATCAACTATGTCGGACAAGATAGAGAGTGTACAGAGTCCCCATCTTTTCAGCAGTTGGTTAGCAGATGAAGAGCACAAATCTGAAGGTAAATTGTGTAGGAGTGTACACATGAATCTGCAAGATCATCAGGACTTTCAGTGGTTGGTAAAATCGTTACAGAAATCGCATCTAAAATAAAATGCAGCAGTGTGTACCCAGCTTTAGTGTGGTCAGAAAACACAAACAATGGTGGTCATCTTCAGACAGCACTTTCCTTTACTATTCGTTCTGTCCTTATATTTCCTCCTCTATCAGTTTGCTCTCCATACTACCACCTTTTCAGTCACCTCTCCCTGTCTACCTGTGTCTCTATGCACAGTCAACCCACTCTCGATCACCTACCTCGGCTGTCTGAATCATATGGTTTCTGTACTCAAGACTTTACCAACTTACCCCTAGCCTGGCACACAAGGAATCATCATCATCATCATTTATTTATATAGCGCCACTAATTCCGCAGCGCTGTACAGAGAACTCATTCACATCAGTCCCTGCCCCATTGGAGCTTACAGTCTAAATTCCCTACTATGAACCGGCTCTACGAACCACGCTCCAACCACCCCACCCTTCCCCTACGGACAACAGCCAAGACACTTCACCACGGCCAGCCCTGGGTGTGCACAGGTAAGTACTTACCGACAAGTTAGATCACGATCTAACTGATTTCAATGGGATCATTATCTGATTAATTTTGGGGCTCCATAGCTGCTCTATTGGACCAACTGCCTGATATCAGCTTGGATATTGAAATGTCACCATATATAAACAATGAGTGCTAACTGAATGCCATTGTTGGTTTCATCAAACTCAATCCCAACAGGACTAGCAAATGGCACAGTGTTATGTTACAAAAAAACAATCCACAGTAAGATTGTAAAAAAAAAACAAAAAACAAGTGAACACCTACGTCCGCATCTATATCTGACACTTGCACCTCCTGATGCTTGGAGAGGTGGGATGGGGGAGGGAAGGGGCGTGCAAACACAGACCGAGTTAGGGGTGTTTGTGTAACTGTGACCCGAGGCAGACGCGCACGGAGGTGCAGAAACACCTGTCAATTGCCACTTTACTTGGGGTGCCAATACACACCGCTTACGATGATGCTCGCCAGCACTAGCTAGATGCTTCTGACTGGCTGTTTGCGGATCGGCCTTTGATGTTTATAGGTGCTTTCTTCATTGATCATCATACCTATACTGTAGGATTCTGTGGGCATATTTTAGAATTCATTTTTTGCTACTTTCATTCGTAGACGACAAGGAAGATTATACTGTATTATAGAGGTTTTATTTATTTAAATCAAACTAATAGCGAATTCTAAAAACTTTTCTTGCGCTTACGACCTGATTGGGGGTAACTGTATCCAATGGATGCCTGACATAAACTTGGTCCATATAGTACTGGGATATAGCGGACGTGTCTTCAGTCTAGTTCAGTATATGGGTTTTTCTGTGCATCTTTTTAGAGGGTTTTTTTTTTTCCATCCAATTTCAATTCACAAACCCAATGTGTTATTACCTAGAAGCAATCATTCAGATACTACTTTGATCAGTCAGGTGCAAATAGGAATGTAGTGAAAACAAATGTATGATTGGTCTGATCTCACTGTCATTTACAAGTAGTGTAGTGTTAATAAGCACAATAGCATTTTCTCCACTGATGTCACAGGATTGCTTTTGTGCTATGCATAGAAAGATGGCAGCTTTTGCAAAGGAGCAACTTATTTATATTGATGATTGGTGGGATCTGGCATTTTATGGTCACAATTTAGCAAACATGTTCACTAAAACCAGATTTTATTTTGTGAGCTATAAAATAAGGAGAGGTGGAAAAACAACAAAGGCATTCCTGATTCTGCAGGGTGACAAAGCTTTTCCCCCTGATTTTCAGGTGTTCTGCGCTCATTTGCTACTTCAGATTGAATGCCAATTGCTTATTCTAGAAATATAATATAGAGTAAGTAAACAAATAAACTACTATGTTACAAAACAAATCCCTAAATATGACAGCCTCCATGTCCTATTACGTTCCTGAGTTATATAATAGTTAAATGATTGTCAACATCAGACAAAATCAGACAGATCTTTATCAATGATGAAATGAATGACGCTTAACATTAGAAATGATTCTACAAAAGTGTCTGAGCAGATGAACCATGAATTTCCCATAGATTGTAAGCTTGTGAGCAGGGCCCTCTTACCTCTCTGTATGTATTACCTAGTATTGTTTTATTACTGTTTGTTCCCAATTGTAAAGCGCTGCGGAATCTGCTGGAGCTATATAAATAAATGATGATGATGATGATGATGATGGGGAGGGAACATATTTATGTGAGTAAAAGTAAGAACATCTGCACCATTTATTATTTTTCTGTCATAAATGATCCCCGATCTGTGACTGTAAGGGTTGATGTGTGGTCCTCTACATTCCAGAACATTCCCCACACAGGGACGCCATTTTTCATCACTGATTCCTAAGCTACTGCAAGTGTCAAAATATAACAAAACATGTTAATATTCACATAATAAAAGTCATGGGATTTAAAATTTAGCAACAGCTACGGTGCCAAAGCTTGGCCAGTGCTCCAGACCCATACCTTCACAACTAAGTAGGTGAACAAGCCCGATAATCTGGCTACACACAGGCTGATCCTGCAGTTGAATGAATGGATGAATGTCCAATCTGGTCTCACACGGAGGTGGGCATGCAAGCTGCAATATCAGGTCAGCTGGCCAATATCACTGCCGATATTACAGAGTGTGGGGCCAGCTTTCGTCAAAACCATTATTATTTTTTAAAACACATTATTTACACTAGGTTGCATGCATAGCATACACAGAAAAGAAGTTCCTTTCATTTACAGTACCTTATAGGAAATTTCAAAGTTCTCTCCTCCCCAGATCTGAAGTCCTGGATCATAAAGACCTAACTCAAAGAAGTACTCTCGCTCAATGGCGAACAATCCTCCAGCCATGGCAGGTGACCTGCAGAACAATTGCATGGAATAAACTGTTATCCAACAGCACAATGATGTGATGTGTAATTAAATATCTAGAAACTTAAATGCAAAGACAGTATAATTAACCTTGGAAATGCAAGCATGCTCAGAAAGTGGGAAAATCCATCAAAATGAAGTACAAGCAGTATTAAAAGGCAAAACGGCAATTCACATAATAAAGAAATAACCAGATTCATCCTATATGTCTCTAAATAATTTACTTAAATTTAAATTATATTTAAACTTTATATTTACATTTTTTCAATTCTGACCAGTGTTACATCTCTTTATGAGCAAAGAGGACAGACGTTTGTAATGTTAATAAAACTACTTTCAAAACTATACTGCAGTGCATTTTGTGTGTCTATTAATAACAAATGTTAATAAACAATTAATGGTCAACTGTGGTAAGGATTATGGCATGACAGGTCTAATGACCTAAAAATGTCAATGGTGGCAAGGGTTTTAAAAGAGACTCAAAGTACATAAATTGGGAGATTCAGTTAAATACCGCCGTGATTAAACTCCACTGCGATGTCTGGCCTGAGATCTCTGCTCATGTTATTTTAATTCCCCTAAATGTTAGCGGTGCTATGTTGGATGTTTAGAGAGTGTAATTGATTGAATTTTAGTGAATGTAGGCCATAACCCTGACATGAGGAGTAGAAAGATTCAACTAAAATCCTCAAAACCTACATAGTTTCAAAGTATTTACAGGCACTTCTGTGATGGTTAAAGGGCAATAAATCCAAAATTAGTGTTTTAAAGTTAAATATAGCTGTATAGCTAGAACTGTGCCCAAAACTTAGAATTCAGTAGTGGCTGTGCTAAAGAGCAACAACACCACTACTTGAAATATCTACTATATAAATGCCTAGTGGTGTGTGTGGGAAAAAAAAACCAAGCTGCAGCGCCACCTGCTGGGCAGAGTTATACACTGACCTATATATTTCGTGAAGGAGAAGTGACAGTTGGGAGTGGTTGGTGGTTGCCGGGGGTGACAGTGGGGAGTTTTTAACACCTTAAGTAGCTTGATGAAGGATGTGGCGATGAAGATGAAGGATGAGGTGATGGAGAAAAATGATGAGGTGGTGACATGTGGACAAAACCACGTTAAAAAAAGGGCGCTTGCGTCGGGAAGTAACGCTCTTCCCCTGAGGAGGGCTGGGCTAGGCCCAAATGCATGACAAGAACCTTTTAAGCACCTTAAGTAGCTTGATTTGACTAGAATGCATGAGTATCATGCACGGGTTAACTTGTATATACATCAAAGGCTAAGCATTACTGAGCTGAATATTATACATATACTACATATGTCCAGAATCCTCTTCTCTGTAACAGGCTGCTATGTTAGGCAGGAGGTGCACAAAGTGACTGTTCTGCAAAGTGTCCTAGGTGGATTGGTCAATTGATAAACAGGACCAGGGACAGTGATAACTTTGAGGACACAAACAATGGCGTACCTCAATCAAGTGAAATGCCTCATTTTATTTTAAAATTTAGTGTTGTGTGGAGTTTGCAATGTTGAATTTTAGATAGAGCTCTACTTTTAGGGGAGCAAACTTTTACAACAGTTTCCTTCTTTAAAAACAATACATATTTATCTATCATTCTACCTAGGCATTGAGGTCACTTAAAATAACCCGTTTATGTTTACACCATATCACAGTAGGTGGCCCACCTGTTACCTTAACTGTGGATCTCCAAAACATACATTATTGCCAGCACTAGGGGCTTTTTCACTAGATATTTCATATTACGGAACACAAGAGTAATGTGCCGCTTTTCAATAACCAACCATAGCTCTATGCCAATGAGAGCCGGATTGTGATCAATAATAAGAGCCTCACTGTTTCCATAAGAACGCCAACGGACTTTGAAAGATATCCTGGGCAGATGTCACCAATGTGGGGATCCACAACGCTCTTGTATAAGGTAACAGTGGGGATATCAGTAGAGGGAGGAAGGGACAATAATTAAGATGAGGTGTATTGTTAAGCTAGAATACTTTTTTAAAACACGTTGTAAAAGTGCCGAATTATGGGTTTGATTATTTTATGTTGGATACATTGGGGGAGAGTAAAGAAAACTGTGCAAAACAAGTGGATTTGCCCATAGAAAACAGACATTTGCTTTAATTTTCTAAACTGTACTAAAAAATGCCAAATGGTCCGATCCTGCAGCTTAATGCAAGCCTTCAGCAACAGGAACAAATTGGATAAGAATAGGCCAGAACAGTTCCGGCATCACCGTTAATGTGGCTGGAAGATGATAACACACACATTGATGGCAGTCATCTTTCCACCGCATTTACCATCACACCCAATAATTATCCAATTCATATCCATCAGGTATTATTGGGCAGCCAAATTCCCAATACCAGCTACAGCATTGCTGGATGCTATGGCCAACACCTCCTTTTCTAGAAAATTGCCTGCAGAACAGTTTTCTTAAATGTCCCCATTTGTTTCTTTACTCCACTTTTAAAATCATACTGTGTAGATTCCTGAGCATTGTCAATTATTCTACAGAACGTACAGAACCTTAGGGACAGACAGCTGTAGAGAAATGTAACAGGAAGAGGATTGAGCTTTTTGGACATAGGCAGGAGCACATTGTATGTGCTGCTGCCTCTTTCATGACATTAGCCAGTAGCACAGTGGTCTGTTCATCCTGATAAGGGCTTGTCTAGACTAGCAGTTTCGCTCACTGCTCTATAAACGGAACGAGACGAGAGAAAACCATGAGCGAAAAGGGGCAGGATAGAGATCTATTGATAAAATGATCTGATGAAATGCACAGCATTGAAGGAACATTTCTGGCATTCATATGTATCACTTCTGTGCGTCGTCATTACACGTGGCAAAGTATACACAACAAATGTCTATCGTGTTCTATTGGTTTTCTCTTGATGTGTTCTGTTTAGCAAGCAATGGGAAAACCAGTCAATTTGGACAAGACTTTGTTTTCCAATTGCAGTAACTTGTACTGAATTAATTGATGACTTAAAAATAAAACAAAAAAACCCCCCACAAAACTTTTTACATACATTAATTAAATGGGGCCTATTCTTTACTGAGGAAACTTGCCTTTGCGGACCTCCAGCCATGGATGCAAGCTTTCACCTTCAGTTCCATACATTACATTATTTACTTTATATTACCTCTTTTATAATTATGACAGCCAGTCTCTCCTCCAGTGTGGAAAACAAAACATACAGTTATGTACATTAATCATGCAGGCACAAGATATGCAGGGGTTAGTAAAGTGCTGAAACGGATGAATTTTAATATTATTAGAAGGTATCCAAGCACCACATCTGCAGTACAAGTACGCTGCTATCTGTCAAGCGAATTGAGCATGTGGAGAGAGAACAAGTTGCGTGCAAACAGAAACGAGACACAAGTTAACAGTCCGTGACTGTCCAAAAGAACTGGCAGTGTATTGCAAGGACACTTCACTGCAAGCAACTTTGTCAGTAAAAGAAAAATATCTCAGTCCCACTTTGTATAAAATAAATAAAGATAATAAAATGTATAGCTTGTCTTCAACTGTATATTTTAATACCAAACATCAGAGATAATCCATGACCACATAAAGGTTCTTCAAACACACCTGGGAACTCTGAAGCTACTTCCTGTATCATTATTATATACCAGTGTAGTGAAGTATAAACTACTGTAAATATTATATATGTGGATACATGAAGTCATCACTTATGCGTTGTTATATCATCGCTACAGTGTTTTTTAGGAACATTTAACATATTATAATCTTAACATATATACCACCTGGTACAGAATACAATAGCACTCCACAAGTTTCGAGGCCTTTGTGCCTTTAAATGGTCATGGGCCTTATTACTCTTTTAATTTACATTAGGCAACATTATCCTTTGTACAGTATGAAGCAGAAGAGGATATAGTGTAATACGTATGCATCAATGTTCATTTACAGGGGATTCAAACTTATCAACATTACAAAAAGGTAGAAAAACAAAATATAATTGGATTCAGAATGTATAGCTTTGTTTTTAAAACAGAAATGTTATAAGAGCTATTAGCTGCGTTTTCTAAAGGGTGATTTGGCTAGCACGAGGAAATCCAATGATTAAGGTACTTCACAATAACCCTAGCTGATAACTTTGGAGCAATATTACTGAGGATATTTACACTCTAGGCAAATCACACCTTTAAAAAACATGTTTTATTTCAGATTTGAATATATGCATTGTAATTGTAAGATAAGCAGCTAAGTAGTACTGCATTAGGGAATCGAGAGAGGTGAAAGCAGGCATGCTGTAATTTAATATATTAGTAGGTCATATGGAAAAGTAACCTGTAAGTGGTTTAGTGATTACCGATAAGGCTCAGTTTTTGTTTTTCTCATATCCTTCTCTTTTTTGGTCAAGGGCACCCGCTTCCATAGCATACTCCAATCCCATGCTCCTCTAGCATACCCATCTTCATCACCTCCCCCTTGTGGTATTAATTGATAATTGTTGCCATCTATGACATCTATCAGAGGTACAGTGCATGCGGTTCTGCGGAGTTGTGTTGATGCGGGATGGAGGGATTGACACGGAGGGATTGACACGGAGGACAGACATATGAATAGAAAAATAAATGGAAAACGGAAAGGGAACAAAAAACAGAAATTGTTTTTAGACACACATGAAAATAAAAAGATAAATTCACATTCTTTACCAATAAGGTTCGGTTTTATGCTTTCGTTTGGCCTTTTCTCTGTCGCCTAATGGAATTCGTTTCCATAACATGCTCCAGTCCCAGGCCCCTCGAGCAAAACCATCGCTATCCCCACCTTGCTGTGGTTCAATGGTATAAACATTGCCATCAATGTAATCTATTAGAGGAACAGTACAAGCAGTTCTGCCAGAGTTCCAGGAGGAAAAGAATAAAACACAGTATTCACAACAAGAACAAGACTTACAAAAATACAAAATAAGATTAAGAAAGTGATATCATTAGGCAGTATAAAACAACAAATACATCTAAATAATACAAGGTGTCATTCTAAAATAGCAAAAGTTACACGTTTTGAAAACCATATAGCATATGTATGTAAATAAAGGTATGGGATGTATTATGCAGAAACCCCTTATCCAGGGTCCTGTTATTGCTGCAGAATCAACCGATATAGGAAATAATGATAGAGCAGTGATGTCCCAGCAATAGACTATCGCTGGTCACTGCTGCTTTGTGAATTGGGACAGGTTTGCCCGACATCTAGGGCAGTGATGGCTAACCTCTGACACTCCAGGTGTTGTGAAACTACAAGTCCCAGCATGCTCTGCCAACTATCAGCTAGTTATCTACTGGCAAAGCATGCTGGGGCTTGTAGTTTCACAACACCCGGAGTGTCACAGGTTAGCCATCACTGATCTAGGGACATCAATGAAGCAGGAAGATCACAGAATACTATAAGTCTTAGTTCCTCATTTCTAGTCAATTGACGGGCTGAATACTGGTCCAGCCCACAAAGTGCTTCCACTGCATGTGGGTGACATGTACACCTTGGAGATAAACTTGTCATACAGTGCATTCCCTTGCAGCCTAGTGCAAAAAATATTTTATTTTGAACACCTTTCATTTAATCAAATGTTACAACTGTTAAGGGAAATACACTTCCATACTACATTCAGCTATGTATATGTATTCAATAGTAATGGAAATGCACCGAAAAACTAAGCCAACGGGATGAAAAAGTAATCAGAACACATTCATGCAAATAGAACATCTCTGATAAATCTACAGCCCACATTATAATGGTAATCAAATCTTGCTCGGAAAAAAGTAGAATTAAATTCATAGCTATAATGGAAAGTGCTCGGGCTCCAGTTTAGAGACTATTTTCATTTCACTTATTAGATTTTGATTTAAATACGTTCCACAGCAATATGTAATTTCTGTGGTCAGACCAATACTATAGGAATGCTCTGTTTGTGTCAGACGGCATAATTTATACCCGAAGGCACAAAACCTGGAATTCTGCTGAAGAAATGAACACTGCAACACTAGATGTGCATTGTGTTTATATACGCACTTTATTTTAGAACAGTATCACCAGACTAGCAAAAGCACACACGTGTTTGATATTATTAGGCAATGCAGTGTGTTATAGGAAGCTATGTACTTTGTATGGCTACCTAGCAACTGCTAATGAATTCTGACCATGAGAAGGCGTAGTTCACCTTCAGATTCATTTAATCTATTGATTTGTAGTTTCCAAATGTGTTCTACAAACATGTATTTACATCACCAGACAGAGCTGCTTACCATTTCTTTCTAGCTTACTATTTAATTACATTGTCCCTGGGTACAAGACAAAGCTGCAGATCTGTATTGTATCCTGGGATAATGACAATAATGTTTTCAGTAGCAATGTAAGGCACCTACAAGCCTATAAAGTTGTCTGAAGGTAGAAATCCCCTTCAGTTCTAATCGCTTTCCTTGATAACAAATGTTATGGTAAAACATGGACTTCTCCTCTAAGGTCAATGAGAACAAGCCCAGGCGTCAAATCTACATGAGGACACAGCTGGTGTCTAACCTTTCAGTATACTTTTGTTTCTACAGATCTCAATGGGTGCTCATTAAATAACAATCTGGCTTCTAGATTTGTCTGACTGGCTCATAATTTCCATTCTATTTCGTTCTACCCCAGAATTGTAAGGTTATCACAACACAGAGGAGAAAACAGGCGGAGTACACTTAGAAGATACCACAAAGCTGTGCTCTTGTATCTTATCCTGACGATCTACAGTACAAGATGTGTTCATTCTTATAATACACTAGTGTTCCTAATGGATACTTGACTTATGAGACCCTATTCACTAGGCCTAAGTTACAAAGAACTGGATGTGCATGGCAAACTGCATTGGTTTTGCATCAGTGCACTTAAGTGATCTTCAAAGGGCGCTTCAAAGTGTATGCTTACTTTCTGGTCTTTGGAGATGACTTTCCAATCTAGAAGGTGTGCAAGGATATAGCCTCCTTTATGGCTTTCATAAATTATGGAAGAGAGGGGACATCAAGACTATCTTTATTAGGGGTGTTTGAATCTTTGTATTTCTGTACATTAGGCAAAGTGCGGCGGCTGCTAAAGTTTAAAGAGAAGGTGCAAAACACACACCTATAAAAGTATACGACCAGACCTCTCCTCCACCTGCTTTGAACTTGTGCCAATTCAAGTGTCTTTGTGGTGCAAGGAACATGCAAAAGTGCCGGGTCCACCGCTTTGTTTCATTACAGTAATCTCGCTCCGCAAAATGTACTCTCGTTTCTACACTGCTCTACAAAACAAGGCACAGTGCTCTATCTTCTCTGCTCTTAGCATGGGACGTCCTCCCTGTGTACAAACTTCTGCTCCTCCAAAAATGCTGCCAACTTAATTTGCCAACCAATGCACTTTGGTGGAAATATAGATTCCACCAGTGCAAATCAAGGTGCAAGGTGTCACTGTAGAGGAGTTGCACTGTCTTGTTCATGGGGAAAGAGGCCAACTATTAAAACATGAATAGAGACATATTTTAACATGTCGTGTGTGTATTGAATGTATGTATGAATAATGTTTGTAGTCATCACTTATGTATTATATAGAATGACATTAATTAGTATAAATTATTATTATACTGAAATTCAGAGCTGCTCCTTGTATAAAAACTCTAGGTCTGCAGCCTTTATACGATTATAATACTCCTCTCTTGGACTGTAGTTAGAATACATTATCTCAGTTTTTCTACTTTGCAACCATTAGACTGAGTTGGCTTTTTGTGCTATCCTGCAGCCTTTAGCTAATGAATCTCAGATTCCCCAAATGAGACAATGTTATACCGACAGAAGTCATGTACAGCAATGAGTAGACAAGATAATCATGCAGAGCTCCTGACCCATGACAATAACCTGATTACCTGCCTCAGGACTTTAGGAGACAGAATAGGACTATACAAAAGGCATTATCCTGGGAGAGCTGTCAGTCAAGCAGTGTAATTGGCCAGCAGTGCAGTGTGCTGTTAATAGGAGTACATTTGGTGTACATCTCCAGTTACTGCAGCTATGCCAGTCGGTGTATATGCTGCACTGACACAAAGAAGAGGCGTTTAATTACATTACAAACAAATAACATTTTATGTTCTCCTAGCAAAGAATTCATTTTATGTTCCTCTCTGCAATTCTTGAAATGCAAGCGTATTACAGTAATGTCATACTGTGCTATACTCAGCAGTGCACAGCTACAGCTCTCTCTCCATGTAACTTTTTCAATCAGTACAATGAAGATTTTACATTTTTTAAAATAAAATAAGTGTATGCCGTTATAACAAACATTTGCACTGTACCTGTCTTTGGTGATGGGGGATATTAATGGTGCATACCAGTTAATTCCCACTTCGCAGTGTGCATCTAGATAAATTAAAACCTACAAGAAAGTAAAGCAAGATTACCATATTATTGATAAGAACATGAATGTGATGTACTGTATCACCAGCACAAATAACACACTTTTGATGGGACCACCACATGTTAATGTACCATTGTTCTGCAACGCCCCAAAGCAGCAGCTCTGAATAGAATGTATAGAACATCTGACATTCAGGGGACCCAAAAACAGATTCTGGGTTCCCACTTGGGAATGTGAACACAAGTAGCACACTTCTGTTCTAATGAATAATGTACAGTCTGATGTACTTTTTCAAAGATATTTAACAGTGAAGGAAAGCCACATTGACAGCAGGGGTTACATGAACCCATATATTGGTGAGTTCTGGTGCATTCACCTCAGTATTCATTAGGAACACTTACCTTTAACAACCCCAAATACACTCACCTCCAAATTCTGTGCCCTCTATGTGAGCACTCAGCTCGCAACCTTGTGCTTTATATGGTAAGAACACTTCCTACCAACTTCAATTATCCTTATAATATACATAAGGATGTATGTTATTATATGATAGCATGATTTTATTAATATATTATACCATATATAAAAGTAGATACATTTTACTTTAGAATATTAATAAAATCATGCTATAATTCTTGCTCTTGACACTGCCAAACAAATATATTCAAGTCTTTTATCTCTGGTCAGGCTGCTAATAATAACAAAGGACTCTTAGAAAAATCAAATCTTCTCATTCTTGCCTCACTAACCCGTTTACCCACCTTACTGACCAAGATCTTGCGTCCTACTACAAGGACAAGATTGACAAGCTTGGATATTAAATGGTATCATCTTCACTGTGCAATAACCTTCTCAATTCCTTTTCTGCATCTTCTGGCTCATTCTCTTCATTTCGTCCCAAAAGTTATAGGGCTAGATTTACTAAGCTGCGGGTTTGAAAAAGTGGGGATGTTGCCTATAGCAACCAATCAGATTCTAGCTGTCATTTTGTAGAAGGTACTAAATAAATGAAAGCTAGAATCTGATTGGTTGCTATAGGCAACATCCCCACTTTTTCAAACCTGCAGCTTAGTAAATCTAGCCCATAGTCTCTACCATCTTGTTCTCCTCCCAATTTACCACCTGTCCACTCAACCTTCTCTCTCTCCGTCTGCACTGATATTTTCCCCTCATTATTCAGGCATGGAGTAATTACTCCTACGCTGAAATAGAAATGCTCACCCAAATTCTCACATACTACCATCCCATTTCTGAACTCCAATGCCCCTCCAAGTTTCCTGAGGGGGTTGCCTCACACAACTTACTGGACCTTATTCAGCCAAGCTTTCCTTCCCAACACTCCAGATTGGTCAATGATATGATCACTGCTAAATCACAGTCAACCATGCACTTCTTCCACCAATGTTGTATTACTGTGTTCTTTATAACACTGGCCTATCCTGGTTCTCATCCTACCAGCTTCTTTAACATCCATTTGCATGAATCCACTTCCCTTCTTGCTGCTCAGTTGGAGTACCAGAAGGCTCAATCACAGGCTCTCTTCTCCATCTATACAATATAACTAGGGAAAACTAATACGCTCCTTTGCATTCCAGCATCACCTCTATGCAGATGACTAACTTTCACCATCTGTGCTGGCCGGTGCTACTGAATGACTTTCTGGCATTCAACTTAGATGTCCTCTCTTCACCTCAAACCTCCCAACAGTGTGTTTTATCATTATGTTTGTTCTCAGTTGTAAAGTGCTGTGGAGTATGCTGGTGCTATATAAATAAAGTGGATTATTATAACTAGAGATGGTCACTGACCCCCGTGTTTTGGTTTTGGATTCGGTTTTGGATCTGGATTACCGTTGTGTTTTGGTTTTGCAAAACTGCCATTGCGTGTTTTGGTTTTGTTTTGCTATTTTTTTGGAAAATCCATGTTTTTGGGCCTAAATTAACCCAATTTAGTGCTCCAACTGTTTTAGAGACAAGTAATCTAATTGTTGAGGTAATAAATCATCCAAAAAAACAGTTTAATTCTTCGTTGGTAGGCCTATTCTACACACAAAACAGATTGTCTTCCTCTCCATCTATGCATATTGGCAATGCAGCCATCGTCTTTGAATGTATATTACACCCTACACTTATAGTTAAATATGTAAAGAAATGGAAAAAGCCAGTTTGGTTTCTGTCTCTCAAGGCCCCCCTCCACTTGTATAAAATACAAAAAAATTCAGCCATTATAGACTGTACAATATTAATTGACATGGAGAAAGCCAGTTTGGTTTCTGTCTCTCTAGGCCCCCCTCCACTTGTATAAAATACTAATAAATTCAGCCGTTATATACTGTACAATATAAATTGAAATGGACAAAGGCAGTTTGGTATCTGTCTGCATCAGATCCTCTCTCCACTAGGAGTAAAATAGAAAACTATTCAGCCGTTATATAATCTAGAATATAAATAGAAATTGAGAAAGGCAATTTGGTATCTGTCTGCATCATAATCATCAACATCATCATTAGCGCCCCCGTCGCCTACACAAATCTCCCCCTCATCCTCTTCTAATTCCAAAGTGGCATCCTCAATTTGGGTATCACCGGCTACACTCGGGCTATTAAGGCACACATCAGCAGAATGCTCACGATTAGACATCCCACTGTTGGATGGACTCTCCACAGGGATTGTTGTCATTTGTGAATCAGAGCAAATATTCTCCTGTAATGCCTCACTGTTATCTTGCAGCTCGGCTTTGACGCGTAACAGTAGTTGTGCACCAATTGTAGGCTGGGTAACTTTTTGGGATCTGCCACTAATAGCCAAAGGTGAAGGCCTCATTCTCTCTTTGCCACTGCGTGTGTAGAATGGCATGCTTGCAATTTTTTTTTTATCGTCACTTAACTTTTGCTCAGTTACACTTCTTTTTCGCTTCAATACAGTAAATTTTTTTTTGGTTTTTGTTTTTTGCACTAATTTGAAAACACTCTGTTGTTTGACATCGCCTTGGCCAGATGACGTACTGGGAACACTAACATCAGGACTGGTGACAGAACCTGGTTGCTCATTTAGATCATATGTGGACTGCTTTGAATCCATTCTGAGCGCAAACCACTGGGGAGTGCTAAAAATTATTTAGTAGATACTGCTGACAGATATGACTTTTGACAGCCAGAAATATTAATGCACAATTAGGGAGGACACCCCAAAAGCACTGAGGAGTGCTACAAATTATTTAGTAGATACTGCTGACAGATATGACTTTTGACAGCCAGAAATATTAATGCACAATTAGGGAGGACACCCCAAAAGCACTGAGGAGTGCTAAAAATTATTTAGTAGATACTGCTGACAGATATGACTTTTGACAGCCAGAAATATTAATGCACAATTATGGGGGACACCCCAAAAGCGCTGGGGAGTGCCAAATATGAAGAAAAAATAATAAACCTCTATCCTCCTCTCTGCACTAGCGATTTTGGTTAGAGCAATTGCAAGAACAATATTGTATTCTCTGTCCCTGCTCTAATTAGCCTATGACTACACCCTGCTCTCTCCCTCTGTCAAATGGCGATGGATTGCTGTGGAGGCGTGTATTTATAAAGTTGAAGTATCGCGAGAACCGAGTCCCGAGATCCGACAACGTCACAATGACGTTCGGCCTCGATTTGGATTCGGAATGGGCGGGAGAGTACCGAGCTGCTCAGCTCGGTACTCGGATACCCAAAGTTCGGGTGGGTTCGGTTCTCGGAGAACCGGACCCGCCCATCTCTAATTATAACTGTTCTACTGCTGAGTTTTAAAACCAGATTTCATGCAATGTATCCTAGTGCCTTCTTCATTGCACAAAAAGCTTGATAATAGAGTCCTACCTGTGTTTTGGCTGTTCCTGGTGACAAGAACCCTTTTGCAAACTATTTGGTTATACTTATAACCCCCTGAGAGGAAAAGCAAAGCTTTCATATGACTGCAGGTAAATTAGCCATGTTAGGTACTGGGAAGCTCAATCAATTATTATGGACTTTTACCATGGGAGACAACTCATACTGTTCCAGAAGTCCATGAGGTGCTCTTATAATAATCCTGCATCATATGTGTATATAGTTCCACTACTGCACTATATAGCTAGCTATGCATAAAGAAGAAAAATCTGCTACAGGATTGTAGCATTTTGACACTTAAAGAGTGAGGGAGAATTGTACCACATATTATTAGGTATATGTCACAACATTTTTTTACAAAGGACAAAATGCAGCGCATACAATTACAACATGTACTTGTTATAAAGTGCAACAGAAGGGGTAATATGTTCTTAATTACCTGTCCTAATTTGGCTTTCTGGGCTCCAATGCTTCTAGCCTGTATCAGTCCCTCTCTGCGTTCATTTCTAAATACTTTGACCAGGCCATTCCACTGCTTGATATAATTTTCCAACCTTCCCTTTAAATGCTCTAGGAGAAATATACAAAGCACAAACATTGTTAGAACTCTTCATGTTGCAGCTTCTTGGGATCTGGCTTCTCTGTTCTGTCACATGCATTCATACTGGTACATGAATAGTATGGAAAACACTGGAGTGTGATTCATAAAGGAAAATGTCAATGTCATATTCACTAAGAGCTGATGAAATAATGCATCTGATGGCTTATTCACAGAAGATATGTTCATTTGCATAATTCTCAGAGGATGGTTTAATAGCAACAGACAACTGTATTCATTGCACAAATGATATGTTTAGAGCAGTTTGACCAAGATAGCTAATGGCTTATAGTTAACCTTTTCTTGTGGCTAAATGTATGCAGCATTGCAAATGGAAGGATCAGCATAATTTTAGCATTATTCACATAATTCAGTATTCCACATAGCTCCAACTCTTCAAAGAAGAGAAGGCCGTGCTGATGAATGACACAACACATTGACTTGCGCATAACAATCATTAACAAATTTTCTTTTTTTTTTTAAATCATCATTAAAACAAAACCACTGTTGTAATAATTTATATTCTTAAATGATTGGTTGATTATCATAGCTAGTTAGCTACTGTGTTTAACTGAAAACCAGCAATAATTATCTCAACTAAAGAAAAATGAACATGCTTCCAGGCAGTGTAGCCTTATTATGGATTAAAAAAGCAGCATCAAGGAAACTTGGATAGAGGCAAGATGTCATAAAGCCGGGGAATATTATTGTTGCAATTTGGTTTCATTAGAGATGTTGCTAGATATAGCTGGTTGACTTAAGGCACTTGTACACTTTGCGGTTTTGATGGCCTGTTAGGCGTTTTAGACCTAAATAGCCATAAATTGGCATCAGATCCATTCTGGCATTTGTGTATGTGTATGTGTATGGACACATCTGACGGAGATCTGGCTACTTAGGTCTATGTATGGGCACCTTAAACTAAAAATCAGTTTTATAAGGATCTATATAAGTGACAGGCATGATATACTTCAGGGGCTGCATGGACGGCCCTCTAACCTTCAAATGGGCCGCACAATACCCTTAATCTCATTTATAAGTAAATATAGTACATTTATTCACAGAAAGAGACACCTATATGTAATAACAACTATTACAAGCTATAATAAATCGGACAATACAGTGCAAAGGAGCAGGGGCTGCAGGTGAAGACTCGGAGGGCCACCTGTTGCCCATCATTGATCTATATAATAAAGCAAAGAGAATACGCTGTATGAACACACACCAAATTATACACCATGCCCCACCTGTATGCACAGCTCCAACTGCAGGAGTTCAGAGATATACTCATTGTCCTCTTCTCCACTGTCCTGGTTTTGTCCACATATTCACCTCCATTTCTGCTCATCATCTGTGGATAGTGGCAATTTGCAATGTACCGCTGAAATCATAGCCTGGGAGGAACAAGGTTCCACCCGGGAGGTAGCCCTGCAGTCTCACAGATCGCACATACATTGCTAAATGCGTAAGCAGCATTGTTACTGTCATGCTATCACAGTTATGAAGTCTTCAGCTTTCCTCTTTGCGGGGTACTGACTAGGCCTGCATAATAGCATGCTGATGTGTAAATATTAAGCAATATAGTTGTGATCCTGGAGCCTGGAGGGGCCCCATGGCCAGTCTCTGAGATAGCTAATATAGATGAATGAAGACCACCCATTGTCACTTAACCCTGCACTTATGACTGTGGCTGCAGGGGTAAGTGATAGCACCGGGGCCTGAAGTGGCTGCATGAAAGCATGACAGAAGCCACTGTGCTCTTATACAGTCACAGTAATGGAGGAAGGGAAGGTGTGAACAGGATTTGTTCTGCAGTGTGCAATATGCACAATGTGCCAATGTGTGTTTGGGGAGAGAGGTTCTCTGCCAATGTAGCCATCTCTGTTCAATGTGATAGACAATGGAGAGAATATCTGTGCAAAATGCCTCCAAGGAGAGGGGAGTTTGTCTGTGAAATAGAGCTAACAAAGAGAGGTGCCTTTGTAATGTGGCTGGCATAGGGGGTAATCTGCTAATGTCCAATACTACAGCATACATCCCAACTTTTTAAGTTGGGGTATTGGGACAACCGTACATGTGAAGGAGGAGTGGTCACATAACTCAGGGGCGTTTCCAGTGCCTCCTACCTGCTGGACCGCCGTCAGCCCACCTCTCCTGCCCTTCAATGCTCAGCGTTCCAATGACTGCGGCATGCGGCAACCATGCACTACTGCTCTGCTATGCAGTCTATGTGGCTATCAATGAGGACACCAGCGATGTCTATATGGGCTTGGAGGCTGTGCAGTGTTTAATGGAACAGGATATATTAAATGTGCCTGCCAAGAGCACCAGGTGGTAACTTGGTGGTCACTTTTGCAAATTTACTATATATGACTCAAGGAAAGTTATTTATAATCAACCAGTCACTGTAATAACACTATACATTGAGTTTAGTTGTAGACACATGAAAGCATACCATTTGGCAAAAACAAAACAGCACCGATATATAATCTATCTTAATAGGAAATTTTGTGACCAAACTCACAGTTTATTATTTACAGACGTTTACACATATAATAACATTATTGTGCATTATAGTATGGAGAGGCCTAGGAGCACACACATCCTACACTGCTCCTTCATCTACAATCCCTAAACATCAGCCCCCCCCCCCCCAGCCTCATCTGACCTTTGCCTCTTGCCACTTGAGGATCAAAGTGAGCCTTTTCAGGTCTCTCCAACCTCCTACAACTTGATTGCCAGCAGCCCCAAGCCTGGGACCCAGCTTGTGCCTTCTCCAGGCACCTAATGTTGGCACCCACCACTATCTTCAGCTCTATGAAGTCTGTCTAACCACCACCCTCAGATGCCCTACAGCTGCAGGTCCAATCCATCTGCCCCTGCACCATCTTGGTCTCAGTACTTTTCAGACCTCCGCACTTCATCTAGAACAATGCACCATCCAAGCATCTGTACCACTATGGACCCCTCTCCATCTTTTCTCCCTAACCTCTAGTACTTCTCATCCCAACTTCCCTTCCCTATTCCCCCTTCCTTTCCTACCTCTACTCCTCTCATCAGTTACTCCCACCTATCCTACCTTACCTCCACTATCCCCCTTCTTACCCCTTCTCCCTACCCTATATCCAGTCTCCTGTCCCTCTGTCACCACTTTCACCTACCATCTGACAACTCCTCTGCTACCTGCATGGACCACTAAGCCGAATTTCCAATTTGCTCTTGTTTCTCATTACCCACGTAAGCTCCCACAGTCAAAGTCTTCTACCCTACGTATCATGGCTCTTTGCTGAATTGTCTCTGTCTGTGTGTGTTAGGGAATTTAGATTGTTAGCTCCAATGGAGCAGGGACTGATGTGAGTGAGTTCTCTGTACAGCGCTGCGGAATCAGTGGCGCTATATAAATAAATGGTGATGATGATTGTTTCTGTATGCCATGTGATTTGTTTTAATTGCATCCATGCATTGATCATTCTGCTTAACTGTACCCATGTATGCTTACTGTTCTCATGTATGTCATATCTGTGTGATTATGTTAGACGCTACGGCATCTGTCACACCATACAAATAAACATCAATGATCACGATCATGAAGCAATTAAAACACTTTTTCTACAACTAGGCTCCCAACAAATTAATTATGTGACATCTAAAGACAACTGATTGTAACAAGGTTGTGGAGTTGTATTTTAGCAAAAAGCATGAATACTTATGTAATCCAGAATTTGTTTCTGTTTTATTTAATTTATATTAATCAAGAAAAGTCTATTCGCCATCCCGAACAAATACATTCTGAGTCAATGATATAAAAAACATAAAATGTAAAACATCTTAAATGGGGTGAACACTTTGTAACATTTGCGCATACAGTGCCCATAAAATTAGATAAAACAACACGATATACATTCTTTTAAGCAACAGAACAAATGAGTGATATCATTAGTTTCTGCCCAAATTAGGCTCCATGCTTCTAAATATTAGTTCAGCCCAGAAAATGTGTCTCCACTGGGTTTGATTTATGGGTAGACTTTACAATTTGCATCCAGGTGTAACATCTCACTCATGTCATTGGTGAGCACAATGCTTGGCGCCCCAGAACTCACCTTTATTACTGTAGTCATCTATCATGACAATCTCCGCCAGGTATCTCCTAGGGGTTCTTTTAATAACACTGTGAACCGTCCTCATGAGCGTAGACCAGCCTTCATTATGAAACACAATGATCACACTGGAGGTGAGCAGGTTCTCATCGAAATGCCAATACTTGCACCTGCAAACAAGTTCCCAGGGTCATTGACAGTTATATGTGCACTCAAATTAACACAAACAATTGTATTATGGCTTCATTCATTCTCTAGCAGCATCAATGTGTCTACCTGACAATAGATCAATCATTTTTGTTTGCTACACAGAGGACCTCTTCTATGAAGCACACTGAGTATGTACCAGAAACACTAGTTTTGCATTGGTGCGCCCCTAACTAAGCCATATCCACCCTGATCTGTCGCTTTAATTACTGTCAAAAAAGTCGACAAGATTTGTTTTACATGATTCCCCAGCAGAAAATCTATGTTCCCTTGGATCTTGTAATTTGTTTATCTCTGAATAGTCAACAGTTCTTTTTATTTTATTGAGAAATTATTTCACTAATTTCCCCACCAATGATTGAGGCTCACAGGTATATATTTATTATATACTTCCCCTACTGCCATTTGGTGCAGTCCACATATCATATTTAGCTGATTTTAATTTTGAGCAGTACCTCTTCTGTAGTAAATATATTTGTGTCACCAGCACTGAAGGGTTACAATTCCATTCTAGTGCTGGTGACCTCTTTATCACCAGTAAATACAGAGCACAAATAGTTATTTAGGCCGTCTGCAAGTCTCCTTCCTCATATCCAGCCCCTTCAGTTTGCAGCCTTACCATCAATCACTAATGTATCTAAGGAACATTTTGTCACCCTCTTTTTACTGACTGTGCAATCTTTTCTTCAGTTTGCCCTTTGGGACATTTTATGGCATGTTTAATGTAATTTAGACAAGCTCTATATGCTTTTTATCCTCCCGTTTGGGCCTGTCTCTATTTCTTATAATCAGTTTTCTAAGCACGTACAACTGCCACTTTCTTGGAGAACCATGATGGCTCTCTCTTGCTTTTATAACATATCTGGCAAAAATATGTCTTGTATTTAATAATGCATGTTTGACTTGATGCCACTGTCTTTGCACTCCACTCATTTCCCACCCTGTCATAGATGCACATAAACTATTTCTCTTTAGCCTTTTTAAATTCTAAAACCTTTATTTGTGGGCAGTTCTGCTTTACTGCTACCGGTCTTCCCCTAACCAGACTTCCAAACCTACGTACTAGTCACTAATTGTCCTCATAAAACGTTGTTCTACAGCTGCTCCGCTCTGTCATTGCCTAAATTGGTTGCCTATAGTTTACCAAATCCAATATAAAACCTATACATACAAAGCTATTAACAAACTTGCACCAACATACATCTCAAAATATCTCCAAATTTAACCGCTCCGCTCTGCTCCACTTATGCACACTCACTACTTGCTCCCATCCCCGGTTACAGGACTTTTTTTGTGTTGCACTTACCATGTAGAATCCCTTACCTCTTACAACAAGACTTTTATCTAGCCTCAAAAGTTCCCTAATAAATCCCACATCTTTACAGGCAAGCTTATTATATTCCCAAACTACAAGAAAAACTTACAAACAACCCTCTGTCCCACAAACAAACATTGATGTGTGACTAAATCGTATACACCCTCTAAGCACCTTTTCCCATTGTAGCCTGGCTGGATCAATGTGCAATAATTGACACTTAACCTCATGTGTGAGAGCCCTATTATCCCATAGATTGTAAGCTTGTGGGTATAGACAATTTATCTGTTTTATTAATACCTTGTCTTGTTTTATTCAGAACTGTAAAGCGCTCCAGAGCATGCTAGCACTTAAAGTTTATAAATAATAATAATAATAATAATAATAATAATAATAATAATAATAAAACATGGTTAGTAATGAGATTTCTGCAATGTGGTTGGCAATGGGAACTGTGAAAGATGTCTGTGTTTTTTATGCAGTGAGGCTGCCAATGACATCAGCTTCATGTGGTCTGATTATCTGGCTGGTTTGGGCAATGTGGTCTTTGAACTGTGGCTGCCAATAACATCTATACAAAAATGATCTGTGTAATATCCATGGCAAAGGTGTCAGTCTGTGGATTGTGGCTGGTAACCATATGTGGATGGTAATAACTAGCTTTTTCACACAACCATATATTTGAGCAATAGCGGCATTTGTACAACATAGTAACTATTATTAACAGCTAAACACTTATTCTTAGAAAGAGACAGAAACGCAGATAGCTAATTCTATTGTATAGCTTGCACTATGGAAGTTATGGGTTAATGCACATTGCTACATAACCCTCAATATGTGCATGCACTGGAAAAAAAAAAATATATAGTTGTCCACTGGGCCAGATAGCAAGCGCGGTATGGTGTGTTGCTCAGATCCACAAAAACAGGGAGCTAAAGACATGTTTATACCAATGATAGACAAACTAATACATTACATGGGGCTTATTATTATTTCCGAGATTAAGGATAATGTGCAGCCCTGGTATAAGCTAGAAGGCCGCACATTATTCTTAATCTAGGAAACAAGTTAAAACAATACATTTATTGAAAGACACCGCATGCTCTAGAATAGATCCCACATGTATTCCAAAACAGTCTTCAGATGTCCACACGTCACTCATCACCACTCACCCGAAAACACCCATCAGATCCCCCACAATGTTCACTCAACCAGATGCCATTTAAAACCTCATTTACCCCAAAATGTATCTCATACCCCCCACTTACTCTAAAACAGGCCTCAGCCCCTTATGTAATAAGCGCTGGACGGTAGGTGCAGCTAGGTGAGGCATAAATCAGAGAAAGGACAGAAGGATCAGGGGCCACAGTTGAAGGATTGGAGCTCCGCATGTGGCCCTTGGGCCGCCTGTTGCCCATCACTGGTTTAATGTATTCCTTTTTGGAGTCCCAGTCCTTCCATTACACCAACAACCCTCAGTCCCACTTTCTTTCCAAAAGTGTCTTCTTTTGAGTGTCCTACGTAGATTGGTACAACCACCTCTATTGGTTATGTCAGACATGTTAGTGGCATCCATCCTGCATAACACATGATTTATGTGTTGTGTGTAATAATATGTGTATTAAGAAAATTTGGATCAACAACTGTTGTTTACAAGGTACGTGCGCATATCTGCAAATGCAAGATTTTTTTTTTTACATGTCTGTGAATGCAAGAAAATGTGCATCTTTTTATAACCGATATTTTGTGTTACTCTTCGGAGATCTAGATGAATTACATTATTCTGATACATTACTTATCACAAAACAATATATAGTCTCTAGACCCTGTCTTCCTGAGTAAGGCTGGGTACACACTATACAAAATATCTCCCGGTGTGATATCCTTAGCGATTTTACCATTGAGTAAAAAAAAAAAAAGAAAAAAAAGAAAAGAAAAAGAGAGGTCCCGATCAGTATACCGATGTGCACACACACTAAACACATTTTACACAATTTATCTTCAGATCTGTGCTCTTCATCGGTCATAACCATCTGATAAAAAGATTGTGACTCTGCACACTCCATAGAGATCTATGGACATATGTACACTGCAGAATTGTAACGACTTTGTTCCATTGTTGAACGAGATTTTTAATTCAGTTTAAAATTAAATGAAACGATATGATGCGCTTTGGAACGATATTTGCTCATCGTTGCAGTGTACACACTAATGCAATATTGGGCTGAACGCTCATTTATGGTGTGATTAGCCCGATAATCGATAGGCTCAGTACACACTACAGGTTTTTCTAAGACAAAGGCAGTGAGAAATGTTTTGTATTAACATCAAGCAATAACTTAGGCATACAATCGAAATAAGATTACAAAATGGATAGAGCATAATAGTGGAAGTACTTGCTTTAGTTGGGACTTGAATGCTCCCTCTTTATAAAGCCACCTTCACTAACCACCAGGTTTATTGTCTGCACAAAAGTGCATTAAATATGTAATAATTCCATTATATGTCACCATATTTAAAATGTCACCATCTCTAAAATAGCAATTTTGTCCTGTGTTTTAAGCTAGCAATATAAAGCGAGAATTGTACTTCAAACCAAAGCTTGTGAAGATATTCATTTTAAATCAACAAACCAACTTTTGGAATCTTTCGAAAATATAAACATGATCAAAATAAATAAATATAGATAAATAAACTAGAAGTACTTACGGAACAATGTGTGTAATACAAAAATATTGAAGGGCTGTGCATTAGCAAGGTAATGACAGCCTGAAAGTGACTCTACACCAGCCACAGGCATCCTGCACGGTTGGCCCTCTAACCTTTGAAAGGGCCGCACATTACCCTTAATCTCAGGATTCCTTAAAACAATACATTTGATCCAAGAAAGAGACACCTATCTGTAATAACACTAGCAGACATTTTAAACAAGTGTTACAAGCTATAACAAACTAATCTGACAATAATGCAAGATGGAGCTGGAGATCAGAGAGCCGCATCTGGCCCTAGGGCCGCCTGTTACCCATCACTGATCTGAACTAGTAGAGCAACTGCTGAACTGATAAACAACAACCAGCTGCATAGAGCATACTAACTGTAAAGCACAAACAAAGTCTCTTTCACTTTGACAACAAAACGCAGACAGGGAGAAAAAAACACAAAAAACTACAAAACTTTATGTTAAATTTCTTAAAAACAATTTGGAAAAACATTACTGATAATCACACAGAGCCGTTACAACTGAGAACAGTGACTCAAAGTATGCTTCCACATTGCAAGAGCTCTGACAAAGACCAGGAGACATCTGCTCTGTGTTGTATTTCTAAGGAGGGAGGAGGGGTGCAGAGGAAGCTGACAACGGATGCCTTCAAAGCTACACAGGCAAGACAGACAGCGACAAATGTTTGATTCTTACAGCAGCCATAAAAGCCATCTCTTGAAAATGAATCTGACGGAAACGCATGGCATTTGGAGGCATCTGCAAGCAATTTGTTAGGCTCTTTTTACCTCAATGACTCTTGAGCTAGTTTTTAGTTGCCCTATAGTGAAAACTGTGAGTGCTATGAATGTACATGTACTGTGGTCATATATGTCACAGGACATTGTAAGAGAACCCACAGAACTGTACAATGAAGGTTAGATAACAAGGTCAAATCCCCTTTATAAAGGTGACCATCTCCAGCATCATCTGGGTTTGATTTAGGCCGTGTTTACATATACAGTATATATCTGACTTTAAAGCGCTGTGTTCACCGGATCAGGAACCCAGCACAGTATAGGAATCATCAGATCCTATGCAGAAACCTGGGGGTAAATGTATGAAGCTCCGGGTTCTTCAACACCCGCGAGTTCGGCGTCTTCGGCAGTTAAATTTAAAGCGGCGCTGCCTTGTAAAGGGAAGTTTCCCTTTACAAGGCAGCGCCGCTTTAAATTTAAGCGCTGAAGACGCCAAACTCGCGGGTATTGAAGAACCCGGAGCTTCATACATTTACTCCCTGGGGTCAGTGTACACTGTTATTTAATAAAATACACAATGGATCAAAAGCACATATTCACCAAAGAAATAGTGCAGCATCAAGACCTAGTGATATATATCTGTGAGGAGTTTGTATGTTCTCCCCGTGTTTGCATGGGTTTCCTCTGGGTGCTCCGGTTTCCTCCCACACTCCAAAAACATACTAGTCGATTAATTGGCTGCTATCAAATTGACCCTAGTCTCTCTCTCTGGGGCATATTCAATTGTTGGCGTTATAGCCAAAATTCTTGCGACACGTGCACCATTACTGTCATTACGGTAGTTCGCGTAAATACCGGTATTACGGTACTTTTCTCGGGAATAGTTTTAACGCTGTGGGGAATTCAAACAATTGAATATGCTCCTCTGTGTCTAACTGTCTGTCTGTGTGTGTATGTCAGGGAATTTAGACTGTAAGCTCCAATGGGGCAGGGACTGATGTGAATGAGTTCTCTGCACAGCGCTGCGGAATTAGTGGCGCTATATAAATGATGATGATGATGCACATGCCTTGCTGTTCTTGGTATTATAAAATGTACTATTGCCCGGCAAGTAAAAAAAAAAAAAAAAGAAGAGAGAACAGCCTGCACGAGCAGAGAAGATACTAATGCTGAGAAGGTCTACAACGTGATGTGAGAGACCAGCGCTGTATAGACAGGAGAATGTCATAGGGGGCACTATAAGCTGGGCTTCTGTGAGAGGTCTGTACAGAGGAGAGTGTCATAGGGGGCACTATAAGCTGGGCTGCTGTGAGAGGTCTGTACAGAGGAGAGTGTCATAGGGGGCACTATAAGCTGGGCTGCTGTGAGAGGTCTGTACAGAGGAGAGTGTCATAGGGGGCACTATAAGCTGGGCTGCTGTGAGAGGTCTGTACAGAGGAGAGTGTCATAGGGGGCACTATAAGCTGGGCTGCTGTGAGAGGTCTGTACAGAGGAGCAAGGAGAGACAGAGACAGTCTGATAGGTACCAAAGTTTCTTACATTGTTCAAGTGATTGGACTGAACCATATGTGTTAGTTGGATAGGGTTGTGGTGGGGAGCTCTGAAGAAAGTTAATGAGGGAAGGGAAAGCGAATTCTTAGGCCGGGAGATAAGTGGATTTGGGACATTTTCTTGCACTTCAAGCTGTAAACCACTTTATATTGAAGCTAAAAGAAGAAGGGACATATATTCAAACTATCTTAGGATAAAGATTCATAACTGTATAGATATATATGTATTTGTTTCTTCAGGACTGTATTGGTATTTTAAGTGTTTATAGATTTTTATAATGATTCAGACAGATATCCGAGTACAGTTTTATATCAATATTTTAGGCTAGCAAGTATTATATAAGTGGTAATAGAGGTACATGTACTTTACAATAGGTCAGAGAGATCTGTTTTCAGGCATTATATACCAAATGTTATAGTGTGCTTTTTGTTAACTTCATGCGATTGTATTGTTCACACTATAATAATCTAATTTTATATAAAACTCAAAAAAAACCCTTCTCGAAGCTTTTGGCTCAGCAATAAATGTGCCGATGTGGCTTCTGAATTAGATTCAGTGTGATTACACTTTATGTGTGCTCCTGTGGTCCAGAAAAGGGGGGTGGAGGGTTCCTTGGTCTACCTCTGGTATTGCGTAATCCAGGACACTACCCAACGAAAACCCTGGTGTGATCTGACCTAGGTGGAGGCACTGCGATACTACTGAAGAGTGAACTTCAGACCACCCATAGACAGGACACACTCACTGACACACCTAATTACACAACAAAAAGGTGTTCAATAAATGTTCACTTTATTATATTCTTTACTAAACATTTTTTTTTCAGTTTGTTAACGTCTTACATTATTATAGTATTGAGGCTTATGATCAATATAACTAGTATAAATCTGTATTTGTTCCCCAGTTTGTTTCTTTGGCACAGTATATTAGAGATGCTCAGTTTTGAATCCTCGAGAAACGAACACACCCGAACTTAGGGTATCCGAGCTCAGCTCGGAACTGTCGTGTGCCCTCAGAATTGAAAACGAGGCAAAACGTCATTGTGACGTTGTCGGATCTCGGGAGTTTTGAATTCCTTTTTAAGATCGGAGAGCGGACCCCCCGCTTTCTTTTCTGCCACTGCTGTGTGCCAATGTGTCCTAGATGTACTATGAACTGCCGTGTGTTTGTGTCATTGCTCTGTCGCTTACCATCCAGCCAGGTCGCTGTAGTCTTTGTTTAAAAGTGTATGAAAATAATATTGTGAACTGTGAGGTGGTCTAAATTGACTGCAAATGACTTGAAATTAGTGTTATGGAGGTTATTAATAATATAGGAACAAAAAAAGAGCAAAAATGTGATTTTAGCATATTTTAGTATTTTTCCTAAAAAATCCAAAACCAAAACACACGAGGGCGGTTTTGCCAAAACCAAAACACAAAGCTAATCCAGATCCAAAACCCAAACCAGTTCACGGGGGTCAGTGAGCATCTCTACTGTATATACATGTTGTATTCTTTATTTACAAGTTCCAGTGATTGCAGAGTACTGCCCAGTGTATTACGGTTTCTGCAGAGACACCTTGCATCAGTGTTTTTACTAAAATATCTGCTCATATTGCCTCACGTTCCGTCATGGGTATCCCCTGACACCCACTGTTAACTAATAATCACAGCTGGTCCATGCCATATTGAACACCTTTATTCCATACACTCCCAACAAAACACTATAAAGGCGAGTGTGGGTGGGTTGGGGGTTCATTATTTACATTTTTAAAACATTTTGTTGAAATTATTATGTGTGTCTGTAATAGTCATCGGAGACACAACGCAGAGGAGTTTTTTCTCAAATCCCAGTTACCATACTGGCGGTAATGTGCGTGTTATCCAGAGGAAAAGGCCTTGTTGTATATGTTCAAAGTGCAGATAATGTAGTGCTGTGGAACTTGCTAGTTTCCCTCCCAGGATCTCCAGGCGATAACCTTTGATCTCTGGTATGAGCACTGCATAGGCTGCATTTACTGAGTGTTCAGTACAGAGCAGCTGTAATCTTATATAGTCTAGTGAAGGATGGCAGAGGAGCCTATACTAAGTTTAATATGGTGATAATGCCTTGAGTTCAGAGGAAGGGCTGACTCTACAGGTAGAAATGAGTAAACTAGGAAATCTGCAGAGAGAAGACCTCTCCTGCAGGAATCAGAGGGGAGGATTCCCAAAAGGTTTAGTAACCATTCTCCAGTGTCCCCCTTAATCCTGTACCCTTATCCACATAATATAGATAATAATTAAGTTCTACTGACTATTCCACCTACAATTTCCATATTCACAAATCATGTCTAAATATATACTGTACAGCCCAGGTATGAGTATAAGCACTGGGGACTTAGGGGCACATTTATCAAAACTCGCAGAATATGAAAAATAGTTTTCAATCCTTATCGCATTGATAAGGATTGAACTATTTCTCATATTTATTAAAAAAGCAACACAGGAACAGCAGTTCCGAAAAACTGCTGTTCCTGTGAAGTGTAAATCATACTTATCACTGCCTCTTCGGTTCTGAAGCAGCATGCGATGAACGGGCTCCTCTTCTGACTCCAGTGCGCATGCGCCCAGTGAAACCCTCGGGCAGACAGACATCTCTGCTCTCGCTCTGCAACTATAGTTGCAGAGAGTGAGCGGTGAGTGACAGGGAGGGATCATGTGATCCCTCCACACATGCGCTGTCCAGCTCTGCTCTTCAGGGCAGAGCTGACAGCACTGAAACTTTTCAAACATGATAATGTACGCCAGCTTCAGCTGACGTACATTATCATGTTTGAAAAGTTAATTACATTTATTGTTAAATAGAGTAACTGAGCACTCCCCATACATTGTTATGGGGAGTGCGCAGTAAAACGATATCATAAATAGCAAATTAGTGTCGGGGATTTTACAGGGGGGAAACCTTTCATAAATAGGCCCCTTAAACGTTTCAGAGTCAGCAGAGATCAGAGTGTGGGGGAGGCTCAGTCTGCTCGGGTTGAATCGGCTTCCTGCTTCCATGTATTACCAATGGTTATACACAAAATGTGATCTTTGCTATATGTCGCCATCTAGTGGACAGGTTTTTTATTATTCCACAATTCGCAGGGAGACAAAATGGTTAGCAAGCACAGGGCATGAAATAACTTTCTACTCTACAGGAACATTTGCACTGTGAATGAAGTTTTGCAATAATGCAGCCTGCCTCTACCATCTGCAGAGCACTGTATTGGGTATCCTAGGCACGCATTGCAATGCATATTTTGTGGCTATATATGTGGTAGGTCCACTGTACAATGCCCCCCATATAACACTTACATCTTTTCTTTCATTCCTAGCACCTCCTTTAGAAAATATGGATGCAGAGTGAGTATATGTCGTTTCTTCATGATCTCGGGCGCAGCCATATGCGCCCATGCAGATTTGCGCTATTCTGCCTCTCAGACCAGCCTGCATCTGGTGGTGGTGGAACATGGGCCATGGATAGAAATTGTGTTTGCAGAACTGGAAATATTTTGTGCCTTTCTGTGTGTGTTTAAGCTAAACTTTTTATTTATTTTTTTCATACACAAAACGGGGAGTTGTTTGTGCTGTATTAGAGAGGGTTGTTTGATGGCTAATACTGAATGTGTTCATGGCACATAAAACAGATGGGTAAAAACAAAGGCGCAAATGAGATATAGGTTTCTTTGACAAGTGCCTGGTGAAATCAGGCCGATATGCTACTGGTGCAGACCTGTATGGTTCTTAAGGTATGCTATTTTTTTTTGCATAAATTACGGCCAATTGGTGACCAACTATGCATCAGACCTCTCCAGCTTTGCGTTTCGCTGCCGATGGACAGAATAAAGTCTTTGTTGAGGAGGATCACTACTGGGGTTCCCTGGCATATTAAACTGCTGCAGTGCTTCTTTATGTACTGCTGCGATTTCCATCGGTAAATATTAATGGCTCGCTGGGGTCACAACTTAGGATGGTACAGCGATTCTTGTGCAGTGCTGAGTTTGAATGATTTTGTCAATAAAATATATTGCTGCATTATTTCTTGTAATACACAAGTTTTCGTAATGAACAGTGTTGACATCAGATTATGAGAAGTTATAGATTACATATGTATAATATATTATATATAGTATAACATGCGTTCACATTATGTGTCCTGTATAAACGTACTCAGCCTACTCTCTTGTGCGGTTAAAGAAATATTCTTAATTTTACCACGAAAAACTAGGAAAACTTATTGACTCGAGTATAAGCCTAGGGTGGAAAATGCAGCAGCTACTGGTAAATTTCAAAAATAAAAATATTAAAAATAAAAAATTAAAACTATTGGGGGGTGGCTTCTATGCATTAGATAAATACATATACAGCTAGTACTATATAGCCACACAGCTTACACTCACTCTTCTTGGGTTCCTCCTTCCTGGTTCCTACACCCAGAATTTAGCTGTGACTCACAGGCTCCTTTTCATTTAACTTTATTATTCCATGTGCTATGAACACACATAAACAGGGCTACAATAAAATGGTGGCTGACAGTGACATGCTAATGCTACAAAAACATGAAAGAAAGAAAAAGCAGGCAGTCATCGGAACACCCATAGAGGCTGCAGGCGCCCGCAGATGAGCGGGAGAGACCAGAGAACAGGTAAGTGGGACCCTCACTCAAGTATAAGCCGAGGGGGGCTTTTTCAGCATAAAAAATAAGCTGAAAAAGTCGGCTTATACACAAGTATATATGGTACATATGATTTACAATAGCAAGATCTTTATGCTATATATATATATATATATATATATATATATATATATACACATATATATATACACGCACACACATACACTTTTTTTGTGTTTTGTATAGTTATGAATGCCACACATCCATTAATAAGGATAAGGAAACAGGATAATATATATATACAAAAGGTTACATTAAGTATAATTGACAACCATAAGTGCTGGAGGACAAGGCTACTTTAAAGAAACTGTAAGTTATTTATTGAGACAGAACCGCAGAATAGTAAATAACTTTTTTCATAATTGTATTTATGAAAGAGAACAAACTACAGCAACATGCCAGCAACCTGTAGCTCTGCAGGTATTGAGGGACTAAAAGTCCCAGAATGCCTTGTCAGGCCTCAGCTGGAGAGCCACAGGTTGCTTAAGCCTATTCCACACAAATCCTTGTTGTCTTTGTCTTGATTAATAAATGCTATACTTATTAGAATATATGAAAAACATTAAATATAATTAGCAGGCATATTATTTGCCACATTGCACAATATGCAATTACAATACACCAGAAAATATTGTTGGAATTGCTTCCCTTTAAGGAGGTGCATTGATCTATATATAGTAATTACCTTGGCTTGAAATCCCAAGAGAACAAGATTAATGCTGCTAATTACACTTAATGCCTCATATTCCTGACCTACATTAATATAAATACCATTAGAATGAATAACCTGTCCAATGCAATGCTTGCCAGAGAAAGGTGAGATCAATGTGCCCCTTTTGACATCATCTACACAGTTTCACCTTGCTCAAGACTGCAATAGAGTTTCATAATAAAATGTGTATATACATAAACACACACACACACACGTTCTCATTTTGCTAGAAATACACAAATATGCAGCGTTAAGGACAAACGCTGAAAAACTGTCTCTTTGTTTTGTATACATATAAGGCAGTTATATTGCCAAGCAGCCGGTACCATGTAACATATGGGATTAACCGAGCTTGGATTTATTTCTTCTGTGATTTTTTTTTTTTTCAAAAGATTGCCTGTTCTCTTTCATTAGCAGCTGTCTATCAGGCCTACAGTCCATAAATATTGGGTCATCGACACAATTCTCATATTTTGGGCTCCACAATGGATTTGACATGAAACAAACAATATGTGCTTTAACTGCAGACTTTCAGCTTTAATTTGAGGGTATTTACATCCAAATCAGGTGAACGGTGTAGGAATTACAACGGTTTCTATATGTGCCTCCCACTTTTTAAGGGACCAAAAGTAATGGGACAATTGACTCCAAAGCTATTTCATGGGCATGTGTGGGTTATTCCCTCGTTATTTTATCATCAATTAAGCAGGTAAAAGGTCTGGAGTTGATTCTAGGTGTGACATTTGCATTTGGAATCTGTTGCTGTCGACTCTCAATATGAGATCCAAAGAGCTGTCACTATCAGTGAAGCAAGCCATCATTAGGCTGAAAAATCAATACAAACCCATCAAAGAGATAGCAAAAACATTAGGTGTGGCCAAATCAACTGTTTGGAACATTGTTAAAAAGAAAGATCGCACCGGAGCGTTCAGCAACAACAAAAGACCCAGAAGACCACGGAAAACAACTGTGGGGGATGACAGAAGAATTTTTTTCACTGGTGAAGAAAAACCCCTTCACAACAGTTGGCCAAATCAAGAACACTCTCCAGGAGGTAGGTGTATATGTGTCAAAGTCAACAATCAAGAGAAGACTTCACAATATAGAGGGTTCACTAAAAGATGTAAACCATTTGTGAGCCACAAAAACAGGAAGACCAGATTAGAGTTTGGCAAACAACATCTAAAAAAAAGCCATTACAGTTCTGGAACAACATCCTATGGACAGATGAGACAAAAATCAACTTGTACCAGAGTGATGGGAAGAGAAGAGTATGGAGAAGGAAAGGAACTGCTCATGATCCAAAACATACCACCTCATCAGTGAAGCATGGTGGTGGTAGTGTCATGGCGTGGGCATGTATGGCTGCCAATGGAACTGGTTCCCTTGTATTTATTGATGATGTGACTGCTGACAAAAGCAGCAGGATGAATTCTGAAGTGTTTCGGGCAATATTATCTGCTCCTATTCAGTCAAATGCTTCAGAACTCATTGGACGACGCTTCACAGTGCAGATGGACAATGAACCGAAGCATACTGCAAAAGCAACCAAAGAGTTTTTTTGGGCTAACAAGTGGAATGTTATGCAATGGCCAAGTCAATCACCTGACCTGAATCCGATTGAGCATGCAATTCACTTGATGAAGACAAAACTGAAGGGAAAATGCCCCAAGAACAAGCAGGAACTGAAGACATTTGCAGTAGAGGCCTGGCAGATCATCACCAGGGATGAAACCCAGCGTCTGGTGATGTCTATGCGTTACAGACTTCAGGCTGTAATTGACTGCAAAGGATTTGCAACAAAGTATTAAAAAGTGAAAGTTTGATGTAGGATTGTTTAGTTTGTCCCATTACTTTTGGTCCCTTAAAAAGTGGGAGGCAAATATAGTAAACGTTGTAGTTCCTACACCGTTCACCTGATTTGGATGTAAATTCCCTCAAATTAAAGCTGAAAGTCTGCAGTTAAAGTACATCTTGTTTGTTTCATTTCAAATCCATCCATCTGTGGTGTATAGAGCCCAAAATATGATAATTGTGTCGATGTCCTAATATTTATGGACTTGACTGTATATAAGGCCTGTTTGGGTGTGGCTCACTAGCCAGCCCTTGTCAGATATAAGCCCCTATACCTACGAGGTAAGTGCATCTGATTTTAACTGTATTTTAAAAGGTGTATAAAGCATATAGTTCAGTGTAGGACTGCATAAAATAATTTGATCAAAATGTGAAACAATATCTCATATTTTCATTTTGCTAGATACACACAAATATGCAGTGTTAGGCTGGGTGCACACTACAGGGTTTTCAGCTGATTATCGGGCCAATCACACAATAATTGATTGTTCGGCTCGACATCACATTAGTGTGTACACAGCCACAATGAGCGATTATCGTTCCAAAGATCATTGTATCGTTTCATTTGATCTTTAAACCGGTCTAAAAATCTTGTTCACCAACGGATCGATGTGCTTCCAATCCTGCAGTGTGTGTGCTCACGATCAGGATCTCCATAGAGTATACAGTCATGATGTTTTCAGCAGATGGTTATGAGAGATGAAGAGCACAGATCTGAGGGTAAATCTTTGAAAACATGTAGTTTGTACACATGAATCGGCATCCTGATCAGGACTTTGTCTCTCTTCAGTCATTGATATAATCATTACTGATATGACATCGGGAGAATATTTCTGTAGTGGGTACCCAGCCTAAAGGACAAGTGCTGACATCAACTGTCCTTTTGTGGAAATGCTTCTCCTCTCCCAATCCTCTTCACTGGAGCCATTAAACTCTAAAGACACTGCATGGAAAAATTTAGGTTTTTAATTGCTCCCATATGACAGGGAAAAAGCGTTCCCCATTCAGTAAAAATTTGCCAACATAGGAGCAAATGGGCACTATTATCCTTGAGAAGTTCAGTTGTAGATCTTTGACCCTGCTTACGCACTGGATGGATTATTTAAATGAGTTTCCGATGTGGGCAGAATTTCTTTTAAAATCAATGTCATGTGATCATTCAGAGACAATATACTGATGATGTCACAGGACCTTTCTTAGGTGTTGGGGATCCTCTCCTCACTCCTGCAGGGCAGCCTTTTCTGCATTAATGTTTTACAAACAAATAAAAAATAAATATTGTGTTGGGTATAAATTAGCATTTAAGGTGCAGTGTGTAGGTGACAGGTACTAAAAGTACACCCATTGTTTATAGACATTTATTGCCACAACAAATATTGATGAGAATACTAATATTTACTGGAAATGCTTCAGCACTTACTCTAGCTTCTGTTAACTTGATGTGTTTGTATTAAATTTTCATATTGGCTCATGAATGCAAATGGCCGGCCCCACTTATGTGGCATCTCGGACATAAATTACCAGAAAGGGTCATGTTCCACTCTCATTTCACATGCCATCCACTTGAAAGGGGCAGATATATGGCCCTCCCCACCGACTAATCCATGTCAACACCAAGATGGCATCCACGGTGGCACAATGGTTAGCATTGTTGCCTCACAGCCCTGGGGTCATGGGTTCGATTCCAACCAGAGCCCAATCTGTGTATTTTCTCCACGGATGCTCCAGTTTCCTCCCACTTCTCAAAGATATACTAACAGGTGAACTGGCTCCTGACAACACTGAATCTAGTTGTGTGTATGGTAGGGAATACATTGTAAGCTCCACTCGGGCAGGGACTTGTGAGAGTAATGAAATATTCCCTGTGAAGTGCTTTGTAATATGTATGTGCTATATAAATAACTAAATATATCCATCCCTTGTGATACAATCTGAACATCTTTCAGGCTCATGTGCAGAGCCTAACCATACCCAGTATTGTTTTTAAATTGTTGACAAAGACAGTTGTTCATAGTTACCAATAGACTGTGACGACTGTGACTGTGACTGTATGTAGAACATAGGAAGTGTGACAAAATGAGGGAACTGGCTTATACTCGACGTAAGGGTGGCCCCCGAGGACTGGTTTTGGTAAAAACAATTGGTGTGGCTAAAAATATCAGCAATTCTCTTGGATGGATTTATAGCCAAGTAGACGATTAAAGCAAATGCCTGACTGGTTGTTATGCGTTATTGACCATTTGTCTTTGTTAGTACACAGAGTTACAGTCTAATTCCACCAAACAGATCCAATCCATTTGGTGATTATGTGGAATTTATCCTTTAAACCTGAATCTGGAGATCTATAAATCACTTGCTGTTGCATGTAAGAGGTCACGACTAACGCTGCTTTTCCTGACAAAAAGAATAGTTTGCTAGCTCAGTGTAAGAGCTGCACTACAGACCACCCCCAGGGGTGTATGGGGGAGGTTGCTGGTGACATAAGCCAGAAATAGAACAGAAACCTAGAAAACAAGCGCACACCGTTCATTACCAGTAGGTAGGATGCAAAATCAAAGGGGCATCATAATCAGCAGGATCAAACTATGCAGCCCAGATAAGTTGCCAATGAGGCACAGCAGTGTGATCCTGCTGAGCAAGCTATAAATAGGTAGGACAGCATAAGGGTGCACTGCTGATTCAGCTTGGTGACAGGCAGCCAGCAGTAACCAAAGTGTCAGAGGAGAGCTGATGATAAAGTGCATGAATTTAGCCCACAGTACGGGCCACGGTGACTGAGAAATCAGACCAAACGGGAATATTAACCCCAATTGTGCCACCCAACTGCCAGTGCTCCTAAATTAACCACTGCAGAGTAATCCTTACCTGTGTAGCCAGGTAACATACAATAACACAGACAACGTTTCCTTCGTAATACAGTTTGCATATGCCGATATGTAACAAGCTTGAAATGTAATCACACTTCACACAAAATGCTTTTGTACTGATCCACCAATCACCAATAGCTTCATAAATATTTACAGAGCAGAGTGGAATGTCTGTATGCTGCCACTAATCCTATACATTCACATGCAAAACTCTATTACATTCATGAAAGAAATAACTACATAATACACATTGCTGCTTGGATAACCCAATCCCCCATTAACTAGCAGCAATAAAGCATCAGACCAAATATGCTAAACAATATCTGATGCAACTCAGAACAAAAATATTAGGAACATAATGTAGGTTGTATCACCCTTGGTGGGAGTTTAATTATATTGTAACCACTACAGTCCATATATTTGTATTGAATGGGTCCCTGGTGTTTGCCACCTACAGAAAGAAATACATAATGTAATTATAACACCATTACTCATTTGTAACAACTGGATCTCCGAACACAGAAAGAAACAAAATATCACGAAATGTTTATCCGCGGAAATAAATATATTTACAGAGGTTTCTTTTTCCTATAGTGATATTGGTAGTTTTTAAGTGATTGGTGATAAAGAGTTCTCAGGTATTAGACCTGTGGATCAGTAATTGGAATAGAGAATGTGTTTATGAAACCTGAGCTATAATGATTGTCGTCACAGAGGGAGTAACATGGGTGTGATACTAAGCTTTCCAATCACACACACCCTCTTTCAATAATTACGTATTTTATTTTATTCAGTGGTTTATTTACATGCACTTAGTGTGGGGTATTCTCAGGTCATTACGTTTATGGCCAAAATCCCAGGCTCCTATCCATGTTTTCACTAACTCTCAACGATTATTCTTACTTATTCATACATCAATATTGGATTACAACAGCCAGATTTGTGGTTTTCTGTTTAATTCACCTGTGTGGCTTTTTATATGCATTTAAGTGAAGCAGATTATAAAAGTTATATTTTAGGACCACAGGCCTAAGCCAAAATATTAATCTTTAAAGAAGGTATCCAAACTCCCCTGTATGCTCTGCCCACTTATGTAGCAAGTAGGGGGGTGTTGAGACCCTGTCATTTCCTGAACCTGAACCACACTGCTTAAACAGCAGAAAGACTCAAAACATGTAAATGTAGATCACAATAGCACACGTCTCCTCTGACCCCTAGCATAGACCCGAGTCCTCTTGCTCTCTCTCTCTCTCTCTATATATATATATATATATATATATATAGGCAGCATGGTGGCTAAGTGGTTAGCACTTCTGCCTCACAGTACTGGTGTCATGAGTTCAATTCCCGACCATGGTCTTATCTGTGTGAAGTTTGTATGTTCTCCCCGTGTTTGCGTGGGTTTTCTCCGGGTGCTCCGGTTTCCTCCCACACTCCAAAAACATACTAGTAGGTTAATTGGCTGCTATCAAACTGACCCTGGTCTCTCTCTATGTGTGTGTGTATGTTAGGGAATTTAGACTGTAAGCTCCAATGGGGCAGGGACTGATGTGAATAAGTTCTCTGTACAGCGCTGCGGAATTAGTGGCCAGTATCCATTTATATAAATGATGATGATAATATATCTTTCAGCAGGTGTCTTCGGAATAGGGCTCTTGCTCCTGTGTATCGCTAGGTTGACTCCCACATATTTTTTACATGAGGGTGCAGTACATGAAGGGTAATGTCCCTTTAACAATGATGATTTCTTTTTGGCGCTTCATAGTAAAAGTATCATTAGGTCAGTATCCATGGTCACGTTTACCAATGACTCTACCCTAAGAACCAAGAGTGAATACACCATAAATAAGTAGCTGTGCGGTCCCCATATGTCTGTCCCTATATCCAACACCATCCAGCATTATTTCATACTGTAGATGGTAAGTAAAGACCAAATAGCGAAAGAAAAACAAAAAGTAAATATTACTGAACAGTGTTGCCTAAGAAAAGTACTTGGTTATTCTATAAGGGGAGTAGAGTTTCTAGCTGTGGTATTCTGCCCTGGCAGCCGAGACAGACAGATGGATCATAGATGGTTGACTAATAGAATCATGCAGTAGCACAAATGCTCTGAAAATACAAATACTATCAGATATTGGCTTCTTCGTGGGTGTAAGGTAATCTTACACCCACAGTAAGGGACGGGTGGGGAGAGACCCAACATATCACTTCTTGACTTCAGCTTCTTGAATTAAGCTGATATGTCAGAGTAATGTGCAGTTTTGCAATTAGAAATAAATATTCCCAAATGTGGTGTTTATGCTATACCCTTTCCAGTGGGCAGCAGAGTGGCTCAGTGGTTAGCATCAGGGCCATCTTAACAACATTATGGGCCCCCTGGGCAAAGCAGTGCACTTGGCCCCTACCTACACAACCGCACACAGGAATACAAATGTAAATTATCAATAAAATTAAGTTTATATTTATTGGTACCTGTAACAAAAATCAGTGTTTAAACATTAAAAAAACATGCTGTACAGCTGTGCCTTGATAACATGGGTAAATAGATTTTTCTCTTCTATTGAGCCCCGTCTATGGGGCCCCTATGCTCGTGGGGCCCCCAGGTAACTGCCCAGCGGAAAAGATGGCCCTGGTTAGCACTTCTGCCTCACAGCACTGGGGACATGAGTTTCCGATCAGGGCTTTCTCTGTGTTAAGTTTGTATGTTCTTCCCGTGTTTGCTGCATTTTATAGGATGAACAGAAGTGTGCGCAAGACACTGCAAAAACCTTAATTCATGCACTTATTATCTCCCGCATTGACTATTGCAATTCCCTCCTTACTGGCCTTCCCAAAAACAGACTCAAACCCCTACAATCTATTTTGCATGCTGCGGCAAGATTGATTTTCCTTGCAAATCGTTATTCCTCTGTTGAATCACTCTGTATGTCTCTACACTGGTTGCCTGTTTTCTACCGAATCCAATATAAAATACTCTTACTAACCTACAAGGGCATCAAGAAAGCTGCACCAACATGCATCTCCTCTCTTGTCACAAAATATATCCCAACTCGGCAACTCCGTTCTGCACAAGATCTCTGCTCTCATCCACACTCATTACATCCTCCCATTCCTGATTACAGGACTTTTTCCAGGCTGCACCCACTCTATGGAATTCTCTCCCTCGCACAATAAGACTTTCCTCTAGTCTACAAGCTTTCAAGCGTTCTCTGAAAACCCACCTCTTCAGACAAGCTTATAATATTCCTCAACCACCCTCTTAACCTCACTACACTACCCTATTACCACCTGTTATACAACTACCCCTTGACCAACATTGTTGTGTGACAGGATCATTTAGCTTATGAGTCACTTTTACCTTTGCAGTCTGGCTGGGCCGAAATGCAAAATGTAGACTTAACCTCATGTGTCAAACTCCCATTGTCCAATAGATTGTAAGCTTGCGAGCAGGGCCTTCTCACCTCTTTGTCTGTTTTACCCAGTTTGTTTATTAGTTTACTATGTTTGTCCCCAATTGTAAAGTGCTACGAAATATGTTGCCGCTATATAAATAAATGATGATGAAGTGTGAAATTAGCTGCAATGGAAAAACACATCGTAGAACACAGCGCTCCTCCAATGTATATGCTTCAATGAAATCGTTAAAACAACCAGAATAAACATGCGTAGATGTGAACGAGCCTTAAAAAGAAGAAATGTGGCCTCTATATGGTCACAGATGCCCTATATTACTATTAATACTCTCTTTCACAACCAGGAAAATGTACCATATACACACCAGTGTGTTAATGGGCTTATAGAGAATATTCACACAATGCTATTATAGGGAGGAAGAGATTACTTTATTTCTGATTGTTTAGCTAACATGGCATTTATGCTGAGTTTGTGTTCAGCTTTGCATTGCAGTATAGCAACTGCTGCAGATGGAGAACCATTAAGATCAAGTTTGCCAGAAAAAGATCTGACTACCGTGTTATACATTTCCTCATTAACTTACTTAAAAGTGGTTATTGTGAATGATGCATTGACAGCGTGCACCATCATCAACAACAAATAACATGAAGGCCTCTATTACCATACAGCTATTCTTCCCATTCAAACAGAACGCTACCAGCCAAACCCTGCAAGAACTTTCTTTGCAATCAATGGGATTTCCAGACTTGCCTTTGAAAGAGGCAGACAGTAGAAGGGGAGGCACCGCTTGTCTAGTAGCCAGGGACTGGGATACCAGGAGTAATTACTGCCAGCTTATTTCATTAAGCAGTATCAGACATGCAATTATTGTAGTGATGTAATTAAACAACTCATCATATTGCTGCTGAAAGCACAAGCTCTACGGTCGAGCTATTCTGGGCAATCTTCTTAGCCAAGGCATGATTGACTGGAATATTAAACTTCTGTTTAGAAGATATTCAATTTATGAGCTTGACTTAACAAGGGGATGGAAAAGCCAAATACAGTGATCGCTACGATTTGTGCAAATATAAAGTCCTTTTCTATTATGTTTTATGTAACACTAAGTTACTGTCTTTCTGCTGCTTTTCTTTGTTATTAAGTGATAGGATATTTGCATATGAAATGATAAACTGCACCTTCAACCAATATTTGTCTGGGGATGGCTTTACACAGAACATAATGCAGCAATGCTCAGATATTGTCACTGACCCATCAGGCTTGCACAGTTTGGTGTCTGGGAAACAAAGAGAATCACAGTTATTCAGTCTAATCAGTAAACTACCTGTAGTGACCTACATGCAGGGCTCCACTGTGCTGTTTTCACCATTCGGCAGTAAGGCTTATTGGTAGGACAGTGCAGGGATCATATGTCTTATGTTTAGTTGGTTCTGACCACATACACACTTCTTTGCCATCACCTACAAAACAAACTTTCTATCCTGCTCTGTCACATCGAATCCGATTGGTAATGTTGGTCTCCAGATATATCTTAAAATGTCAGTTTGATTTGCTCAGAAGCTCTGACACAAGCAGCCTATGAATCAATAAGCCATGGACGTAACTAGACATTTGTGGGCCCCATAGCAAAATTTGTAGGGACCCAATAATGGAGACAAAAATAAATAAAAATATCACATTTACACACAGGGCCCCCTGAGCTGTGAGCCTCATTGCAGCTGCACCTATGGGAGCTACAGCCTTGATCCCAGCACTCCTCATCACATCACCTGATTTACAGATCCAGTGCAGACGTAAGCAGGAGCTGGGTAACAAGCGCTTGGAAGAAGAGCTTATATGCCGTTATTGTTCCTGAAGGATGGCATTCATTCCAGCACTGAGACAGTAGGACACATTCACAAGTTACCTGCTTCTAACAAGTTCAGCCAGCCACTAGCTGCTGGTACAATAAGTAATAAACAGTGGCAGTAAGTAAACATTCATTTTTCTAGATATAATGCGACACGATTGTAGAATAAACCAGCAGTTTCTAAATAAAGATGGGATCTCATTTAAATATTTCACTATGCAGTGCTTCAGAAACCTCTAGGATGTGTTCGGGAAATGAGCCAAAAATATGATAAGCCATCCAAAGATCACAAACAAAATCTAATTGTGAGGATGAAAAAAAGACGGATTTTGGTAACAATGAAGTAATCTTTTCTGCTCAGGTGCAGCACATGTAAATCCTCCTCACACACATTTGTTACTAGGATTTACTACAGTCTGCTTTCATTTCATTACTAAGCCTTGTACACTGACTAAGCTGGAATTAGAGCCTGGGAAAAGTAGTGCATATCTAATATATATAAGCCTAGTGGCGTGTGTTAGTGTGTATGTGTGTGTAAAAAACTATTTTCTCAGAAAGGGCTCATCCAATTGACCTGAAATTTGGTATACTGACATTATTTGACAAAAAAATTATAATAGTGAAGTCAGTTAACTTCCATCATCCCCCCTTCCCCCCGTGGGAGGGGTAGTAAAGGCTAAATTTACCAGTTGAGGGCTCAAACTCTTGACCGTGTGGGTATTTATTCACCAGAGCCTGTGTTTGGTCATGGACAATTGTATGTCGCATTTTCACGAGTACGGAGAAGCAGTGATGTGAAAGTGCAGGTTATGAATACTGCCCTTCAAGGAAGACTGATTGAGCACAGCGATAAGGTGCTTAGCAGAAACGTTGTGTATCGAGAGGTTTTAGAACAGTAAGATGATGGAGATTAAGGATGTGGCGATGAAGATGAAGGATGAGGTGATGGAGAAGGATGATGAGGTGGCGACATGTGGACAAAACCACGTTAAAAAAGGGCGCTTACGTCGGGAAGTAACGCTCTTCCCCTGAGGAGGCCTGGCCTAGCCCCAAATGCATGACAAGAACCTTTTTAACACCTTAAGTAGCTTAATTTGACTAGAATGCATGAGTATCATGCACGGGTTAACTTGTATATCATATGCAGCTCTGTCGCTACCGGTGTTTAATGCTACACTAAAATCCTATCTTTTACATTGCTAGTACTGTTACACCTGCACATCCCAGACAGAACTAATAGCCTAGTCCTGGTGGCATATTCCCCCAATGTGTGCTCCGTTCCGTTCACATAATGTATGTCTGTCTATATCTATCCCTCTGAACAATTAGCGTGAGCTCTTTGGGGCAAAAAAGCCCTGATTTCATTTCGTCTAGAATCTCCAGTGAACTCCTTTGGATGATTTTCTATATAGTTTTCAATATCTGTAAACGTGTCTTGGCCAGATCAGAGGTGTGGTCCATTTTGACCCATATTTACAATAAAGAATATTGGCAGGTATGTGTACAGCCAACTTGATCATTTTAGGCATTTGTGCATGATAAAAAAAACATGATTCGTGATTTCCCTTATATTTTAGTACATAAGAAACTATCATTTATCATTTTCAGAAGTCAAAATTACAGATAATTGTATGATTTAAATCCCCCTGCTTAATTGTAATATGCAAACTATGGCTTGGATTCAATATGGTATTCAGCAGAATCTTTTGTAAAAAAATATCAGCATTAGTCCAAATGGTAAATATGGATTCTGACTAAATAGCTCCTGAAACTATAAAAATATTATTTTCCTTTGGATTTATGTGCATTTTTGCATACAACTAAATAAGTATTTCTGTCCTGACCTAAATACTTATTACGTTTTTTGACCCAGATACTTATAAAACGGGACTGCTCTGTAATTATTTTGGAGGGGTGCCTTAGAAAAAATTATGGAGACTCTAAGGGTGCCACGAATTGCAAAAGTTTGGGAAGCACTGGTGTATAGTGTATACACATGAATCGGCATGCTGATCGGGACCTTCAGTCATTGGTAAAATCATTAACGATATCACATCGGGAGAAATGTTTTGTAGTGTGTACCCAGCCTTACAATGAACTTTTCATGTACTGCACTTTTCCTGCATCCTGTCAGAGCATTTAAGCACACAACATGTACACCAGTCATATCGTATAATAAAGGTTGAGCCATACAGGAAAACAATGACCTTTGTTATTGCCGTGGTCAGGCGTGTTGGGTTTACAGGGAGTTGGAGAGCGGGAAGCCTTAGATAACAAGCAGAAGGTGCAGATGGTGTTATCACAGCAGAACATGGTTTGTGATATACAGAACACATGTTGTAGCACACATTGATAGAGCAAAAGAATAAACCAGCCTACTGTAATCATTCTGCGGGAGAAGCTCTCTACAGCAGCAAAGCTGACTGAACGAGATGTTGTGCTGCAAACTATATTTAAATAAATAGTTCTACTACAATGTGCACTTATCAGCATGCTAATAGGCGTAGTCTAAGTCAGGGGCTACAAAAATGACCTTTGTGTGGAACCGGCTCCTTTGAACTTGAGCTAGAAGAAAAGTCACATTAGGAATTCACAGACGGCTGACATCCTATTTATCTGGTTAAACTACAAGATGCAGAACTACAGTGTTCAGTAAAAAAAATTCACTACAACAAGAACAGGAAGTGTGGCAACAGCTACTTCTTAGTAACATGGTCTTGGTGTATATTGAGGCAAATGTGAATTTCTAAAGTACAATTTGTAGGTAATTTAATTATTTAATAACTATTGTATCTGATTATGAATGTTAAGTTGTGACACCTCAGTATTTACTGCTCACCCCAGTTTTGGTGTACTTTTTTTTCTAAAATGCAGACTGTATGTAGGTAGAACAAGAAGATTGTATACAGTTCCTGTCTTGTCTGCCTTAGGCTGGGTACACACTGCAGAATTTTCCGAACAATGTGTTATCTACAACGATTGTACCTACGACTGAAGGTCCGATTGGTTAGTCGATACACACACTATATATGTTTTTAACGATTTTTGCAAGACCAACCCTCAGCCCAGTGATTTTTGACAGGCATAACGTCGGCTCAAAAGATTGTGACTCTGTACACACTGAAAAAATATATGCGCTCCCTGCAGCGATATGCCGAAGAAACTTTAATAAAGGGCTGAACATCACCGGAAAAAAATACACTTTAATACATAGAGGGTTGCCTGTCTATAATATGTAAAATCAATACACATAAATGTAAGAATATTATGTTGTTGTATTTTAAAAATAATTACATTTAATAATAAGAAATCAAATATAAAGTCACATGTCCCTTCAGGAAATACAAGATGCTGTAATGAGAATATGTATTTTAACATGTTTTAAGAAGACACTTGCATGCAGCAACACATGAATGTCATATGAAGCGTGTAAAACAGGTTTACTATTGCTTCTCCATTAAAAGCACATTACTGCCAGTTGTCTGATGTCCCGACACCGCACCACGTGGGAGAGGTAGAGACATCTTACATTTACATACACACACCTAGAAAGGAGTCGCAGTTTGAGGAACTATCGGCAGTGGGGTGAGCAATTGGTTGTGATTTCCTACACACTGCAGGATCGGAAGACGGTTGGAACGAGATTTTTAAACAGGATGAGCAATGAAATGAAACAACGATCGGTACTTTGAAATGAGTCTCGCTCACCGTTTAAGTGTACACACTAATGCGATATGTGAACGGTCATTTATCGGGTGATTGGCCCAATAATTCGCTGAAAAATCTGTAGTGTGTTCCTAGCCTAAGTGTATGTGCTACACAGTTTGCACAGCACTATTGTATGGCAAATACTAGCTGATGGTTACATCATTATGCCACGCATCCAGTATTTCATATAAAACTTGTATAAAGCGCATAACAAAGACAAATCTTCAAGATGCAATCCTTTATCTGTAAGCAACACAAAAACATAATTCAAAATGTTCCCACAGTATTTGTGAATACAGATACACAGGGCGCTCACACAATGCAGTGCGACGGGTTTTGTTTAGAGCCACAATGACCAGCATGTTAAGTCAGCAACTAGATACCACATTGGTTTAGTGAATAGAAAAGTGGGTATGGGTAAAACACCATCAGAAAGAGGTACAAATATAAATTAAAAGGGGCTCTCTTAATATAACCAGTCTCCCCTGTGTAACATGGAGTAGTGTAATTTCATACTTGCCAGATGTGATAGAGGCGGGACTTAATGACATTAAACCCCACTCCCTGCTATGAAATGTTGTGCATTTTGGCATTTCCTAGCAGGGGCTCCTCCTACCCCCTGTCACATGACCTCTCCTCCAAAATCTCCCCAAGGAAAGGTTTGAAAAGTCGGCAAGTATGTGTAATTTACCTCAGACTTGCCAACTCTCCCGAAATATCCGGGAGACTCCCGCATTTTGCGAGAGTCTCCCGGGCTCCCGGGCGAGTGTGGCAATCCCCCGCATCTGGATAATTCTGACCACTTCCTAGTGAAGTGGGCAGAATTAAGTCCCAAACGCCGCGATTCCCGGTGAATCGCGGCGTTTGGCCCCGCCCCCCGCTGTCAAATGACGCATTTTGCGTCATCACGTCATGGGGGCAGGTCCAAAATGACGTCACTTGGAGCCCCCCCCCCCCCCCCCGTCACGCCCACCTCCTCTGCAGGCTCCCGGATTTCACCAACAGAAAGTTGGTAAGTATGATTTACCTACAGCTCCCACAGAGTATGCCAATCAGTCCAGTCCTCTGTAACCACTTTATGGAGAGGACTTTACTACATTGCTTTATTTTTTCAATATTAGTCTCACTAAAGGCGATGTAGCTGATATTTAGTCAGTTAATTATATAATAATGTTTGAGGATTACTGTAAAAATAATTCAGTGCTTTTTATTTTTTTTTGCAGATCAGAATCTGGGGTGCAGACTTGTGAAGATCTGCCACACTTCTTCTTCTTAGATAGCATTGCAGGTCTCAGATTACAGTGTTACCTTAAACTGTCTAATATTTCCATATTCTGCACTGAGATCTCACACTCTTAGGGGGGTATTCAATTGACGGCGGGATCGCCGAAAATCCTGCGCCCAAAAAATATTACCGTTAATACAGTAATCCTGCGCGTAAATGCCGTTAATACGGTAATTTACTCGCTGGATTTCAGGGAGCTGCGAGCTGAAATCCAGCAAGTAATTACTGTATTAACGGTAATATTCTTTGAGCGCGGGATTTTCGGCGATCCTGCTGTCAATTGAATACCCCCCTTAGAGCTGAATGGACACTCAGGGGTATATTTACTAAACTGCGGGTTTGAAAAAGTAGAGATGTTGCCTATAGCAACCAATCAGATTCTAGTTAACATTTATTTAGTACATTCTACAAAATGACAGCCATAATCTGATTGGTTGTTATAGGCAACATCTCCACTTTTTCAAACCCTCAGTTTAGTAAATATACCCCTCAGACTGCTCACTGTCACATATTAACAGTGAATAACAGTTTGATAATGTCACTGTTTGGTGCGAAATAACATTCATGCCCCTGACGGTCACTCAATCAGGATGATGCCAACTGCTGCTGGATGTGGATAAAGCCCAGAAAACAGGCAAGTACGGACCTAGCAGTATCCTACATTGAAAAGGAATGGTGTTTAATTATTAAAAGGGGAGGGGAGAGTATTAAAACAGTGGACCTAACTTGTCATCTTTAATTTTACCTCAAAAGTGACCCAAAAAAGTGAAAACTTTAGTTACAAATAAGTTATGATTTCCCTTAAATTGTATATAACAATCTCTAGGCATATTAAGGAAGGAAATATAAGAACTTTTCCATGGAAGAAAGGTTTATTCACATTTTTCCTCTTGCTTTTACAGTCAGCTATGCTTAATTAGCATACCTGATGAATCTCCGTTCTTTGATTAGAAACCATTTCGGTAATGAGAGCCCGCCCTCTTCTAATGTCACTGTGCACAACAGGGGGACGCTATAAATAGGAGCCTGAGAAACAAGTAATATGAGGGTGAGCTCTTGAGGTCACTGAGGAGTGGAGAGGCTTATTCATACTTGCAAGAAAGAGTGCAGTCAGAAGGTTAAGTATATTTAAGTCAGGTACGTAATACACATTATAAATGGCATTGTCCAATCTCTCCTACGTACTCGAGCATGTGTTATGCACAATGATACAAGAGCTCATTATACACAAAGGTTACACTAATGTGCTGTACATTCTTGCAGACTAGCAACACCATTATTTTACATACAATATGACCTTCGGCGTAGAATTACATCTAAAGGCAAAACACAAAATCTTTGAAGATAAAGCTTAAAAGTGAAACCAGACAAGCAGCATTCTCATGTATTTCCTAAGAAGACACATTCAGCTGCCTGACACAATGTCACCTTGATGGAGTATGAGAAAGTACCAACGGCTGTTCTCACAGGAGAATCATTGTAGTCACATGGTCGTACACTGTATTGTCATTGTGAATTTGTCACAATGCCTTTTACTGACTCCAGTAATCTCAACAGGATTTAATCACAAACTGATTAATGGCAGAGAACCTACACCAACACCTTTAGAAATGTAATAATAATGTACTCCGCAAATACCAATGTTACAGACATCTATATACATCAGCTTTTATTTATCTATCTGTGTTTGAGGGCTCGGTCACAACCAACGTCTGTTAATGCGTATTTTACCTGCTAACAAAAACCACATTAAAATATGATGACTGCTTTCCTATTGGCTGGTTCCCACCATGGCGTTTAAAAATGGTAAACCCCATGTTTGACATTTTCTAACACTGCAAAAACTATTTTTCATGTGTAAATGAATGAACGCAACACGTACAACGGAATGAATTGTTAAACACACAACACACGTTATAAATGCATAGCTGAAGTGCATCTAAAGCTCATGTTATTTCTTATTCATTTTGCCCAGAGTATAGGCTTAGAAATACAAATACAATTATTAAAAGGAAAATAGGGGGAGCTAAGGCGTAAGATCAGTTGGAAAAGGGGAACTAACAAAATGTAACAAACAAAACCAGCTGCTTTAGCCAGCACAGCGATGAGCCTATAACATACAACAGACATATCCTTAGTGTAACTATGACTACGCCCGCACAGAGCGCTTGTTCTGGCCAACAATTGTGCCCACGTGGCAAAATTAATACTATTCAAATTAATAACAGCCCTCAATAGGCTTCACGGAAGATTCATCTAATATCCTTTTACTTCATATATTTTACCTCACAAAGAATCTATATAACACTATGTAATGCAGGTTACTGATTGGCTTGGAGAGATCACAAGAGCTCAGTTAAAATCACAAGAGCATTGTGGGAATTGCCAAGAAAATATTACATGGGTTTTGGACCGGTGTTTCTCAACCCCAATGACCAGAGATTTTTAAAGCTGGCCACACACAGCTGACCCTGCCATTTAACCCGAGCAACAGGATCACATATGGGTAACCAGATTAGACATGAGCCCGCCATTCTAAACATACGCCGAGCAGCCAAGTCTCTTTCACTTTACACTGGAGTTTATTATCGATCTACATTTGATGGACATACAATATCTTGACCCGTACATTATCAGGCCACTTGATTGGCTAAGGGCAACATATAGTGTGACAATTGACCAATATCGCCAAAGACATCAAAGCATATACGTCCAGCATAACAGTGCAGGTTTTACAGGTCTCATAGGGGGGGGGGGGGTTTTCTATTCTGCTGCGAGTAACGCGGCTCTAAATCTATTGCCGTTAATTTTAACCCTGATTTTGAGCCGCGGCACAAACCAGCGTTAAAGATTACAGTATTAACGGTAATAATGTGCACTATTACCATAATATCGGTAATAGTGCACAGGTACTTTCGGCAGCAACGTGGCCAATTGAATTCCCCCCATAGAATGACAGATAAAATTAGTTTCTATATAAACAGGCCTATTGTTATATTCTAGGAAGCTAAATCTACCCACACACAGGCAGATCTGGTTATTAATCCCAACTGGATTTGTGGATACATTGCAAATTGACTACATACTCGAGGGGCCAAATTGAACAAATCCAGTTGTTATATGATCAGGACAAACAGCCAGATCTTACAGCAGTGTTTTTTTTGTTTTTGTTTTTTAACTCGTCATCACGCTCCCGCACCAGCCAATATGTTATCTATTTCTTTCTGTGGAAACAGGTAGAATTATTACTGACCAAGTCAAGGAGATTTACTCACATGTGTATGCAAAACCGGATTAACGCTAGGGCTAAAGGGGCTACAGCCCAGGGGCCTCGGGCAGCTAAGGGCCTGTCGCCATTCATCGGGTCGGGGGCATCCCTGCCCCCTGCTTCGACTTTCACCTGTTCAGGGAGAATGACAGGCAGCTAACAGCAAATGTTATGCTGTTAGCTGCTTGCTGTGACTAGTATTTACGCGGCGTGCAGTAATCTCCCTACTGAGGAGATCTCGTGAGAGGGAGCCTATGAGTCAGTCTCACTCTCACAAGATCTCAGTAAGGAGATTACAGCGTCTCCCTTCCCTTAATCCGGCCCTGTGTGTATGAAATCCTGAAAACATGAGCTGTTGGGGGTAACACTGTCTTAGAATAAATTGCTTCATGTTTCCTCTTGGGCGGAGCACTGCATATTCTTCAATGGGAATCGTTAGCTGACCATTTGGAATAGATTCTGATCATCCCGAACAATCCTTGTTCTGCATGATTACAGCTTATTTGCCATCCAAATTGTCATGTGTGTGGCCAGGTAATAGTGTTTACCCACCTCAATTACATATCAAAATATTTTTACACAATTCTGTATGAAGGGCAAGTAGCCAAAATACTTAGGGGCATATTTACTAAGCGTCGGTTCAGAAGAACTGTAGGTCGTTTGCTGTAATTCTTTAAATTTAAATTTTATTAAAACCAAAGCGCATCGAGATATGTCTTTAATAAAATTGGTTGTTTAAAAGAATGACAGCAAAACGACGAGAAGCGGCGGTTCGTCGGAACCGCCACTTAGTAAATATACCTCTTAAAGTTTACCATTTAATCGAACGCTATAGTGCACCTCATTCACAATGTCTAACATCACAAACCACCATCTGCATCAGAAGGTGAACTAGAGGGGGGTAATTACTGTGCTTTATTGCCTAGCCAGGGAGAGCAAACATTCTGTGTAATATACAATGCCTGAACGATCATGTTTATCATGTGAAATCTTCCACACTGTGCCTTTTGTGCCCAGTTCCTTTATATCAGAGCACGTTCAGGTCTGAAATGTTTGCGGACAATTTGCTTCACTCCGGCTGCAGTTATTTCGCTGGTATCGGTGCTCTGCATGCTTCCTGGCTGATTAAGTCACTTATGTTCACTCCGAACATCTTTTTTGAAGTGACTTTTCTATTTAAGAAGCTGACAAACAAATAAAGCCTGCATGTAGTATCTCTGAAAGTACAGTATTAAGGTTAGGTAAGAGGGTGCTCAGGGCAAAGTACTTCTACAACATACCCAGCATGTCAGCCGTGGAGAATAAGCAACGTCTTTGCTATAATGTATAATGAAAGAAAAGGAGATTTTTCTGTAACAACCTATTTTACATTGTCTACAGGCAATGCCTTTGATTTGTAACTATTAAAATCTAATATCCCAGTGCTGTTGGTTCCCTGCAACAAAGATGTTACAGTTTCCCATCGCAACTCATAAATCACAGTGATTGATCTGACCATTGTCAGCCGATAGTGGCTGTGTGATCATTCTAAAGGCAAAATATTCCCTTCTGTTAATAATGTTTATTTCAGCTTAAATGCTGGCAATGTTTATTGTGTGCAGAGATCCTAAAATATCTGTATATTTGTATTTACATAGGACATTATTTTGATTGTAAGTACTTAGGGTTTTTTTAATTATTTGTCCTTACAATCTCCCATTTATGCAATGTTCTGTAACTTTGTGTTTTTTATTGCTAGAATAAAAAATGCATCAATGGCAAAAGGAAAAAGTTTGGGTGTGTAAAAACATATTCGCTAAGGGTCTGTTATCCCCTAATCAGAAATTTTAAAATATAGACAAACTTTCTGTCACAAACGTTGTCTTTATAATACAATGGATCCCTACGAAACACCATTTGATAGGATTGTATTTGACACTTTCCCCACATGCTGCTGGCAGCGTTTAAAATGCTGCTCCGATGCTTAAGCTGCTATTGTGACATTCTGGGCCTGTGGGAGGGACGGGGCAGAAGAATGCAGGTAATGTACAGTAAGTGCCTGCCGATGGATGTGCAGCCCATTCAAGTCTTGTGTTTCTCGGAGCTACACCTGGTTTCACCCATATCATTTGCACCAGCTACAGGGCAGGTGTATGTGATGACTGACACGTCAATGATTTTGTATTAAAAACTACATACGTATGCAAGGAAGATAGGCTATATAAATGCATTGTATTTACAGTATGCATTAAAAGCATCCTGGTGTGTAAGCTGTGAGCAGGGTATTCTTACCTCTCTGTCTGTATTACCCAGTATTGTTTTATTACTGTCTCTGTTCCCAATTATAAAGCGCTATGGAATCTGATGGCGCTATATAAATACATGTTAATGATGATTTCTAGATTTAATGTAAAATATATATTATATATATATATATATATATATATTATTTTTTAAAATCCATATTTGTATTAATAATTATACTGTTAAGAAATGTTTATTTTATAATGTAAAAGATTTTTTTCTGTGTTCTGATGTGACCTTGTAGTGAACAGAGGCCTGTGTGTGTACTGCAGTCTGTTGTGTGTATCTACATACAGCAAGTAACGTTCAGGCACAGCGTACTTACACCCAGATTCAAATGCAAACGTATTTGTGCCCTTTTTGTCATGAATCGGGCCCACTGCGGCCCCCGAGCCTGCTCTTGAGGCCCCCAAGCTGGCTGCTAAAAATCTTATTACTGCGCCCCTTTTCAAGTAGCTGGAGGCCTCCTCCACACTGCACTTTATACATACTATAAAAAGTGCCCATGGCACATCACCCTTAATGTATATAGGGAATGAAAACGCTGTACACCCAGTGATTTTAATATAGGTCAGGCAGTCCTGCAAATTAATTAGTTTGTGGTTGGTAAAATGTTAAATAACAATATTTTATATAAATATAAATATAATTTTATATATATATAAAAATTGTATGTGCCATTGCGATTTAGTTGAGTTCAAACAAATGTGACTAACAACAACATTTTCAGTGCAAAATAGGTACATATATTTATATATTGGAAACATTTATAGGTGATGATGTAAAGCTGTATTTATGCTATATATTATGGCAGTGAGATACCATAAACAAAGAAAACAATGACAGCCTACAAGAAATTCCTATGATGTTGTGGGTTAAAACTAGGCAACCTATGTCTCTTTGACGCTTATTGAACAGCAAATTATGAAGAAACTCCTAGTTCTTAGTAGCTGAAGAGCCACATGTTGCTTTATTCAGAAGACAATGTAAAATTCCATGAAAGAAATCAAAGGGTCTATTTAAATAACTTAAGATCAATAGCTGTGTGAACTAGTACAGTCTACATCATCTGGTTCCTTCAAACTATATTTGCATTCCAGAAAGGAGGACATGGATAAAATATTAGGTTAATTGCTATAATTACACTTACACCTATGCAAATCCCTGTTTCTGGCTACATCCCAATGATTAATAAATTGGATTGCAAGCTCATGTGAGAGAAATTGCATCTGAATATTTTTAATTATCACATAGATTTCAACTGGGAAAAAATAAATAAATGAAAAGGATATGCTTACTCTTCATGACGTAGGTCGTTGATTGTTCGGTCTAATGAGATCATGTCACTGGCAACCATGTTAAATCCGAATTCTTTAATGCTGGCCTGGATAGATTCCTTATAGTCAGCACCCAATATGAATGGCTTTCCTCCCTCTCCCGGGCCTCCAACCACACCTTGAGGCTCTGGTTCTCTGGGTTCAAAGTTTCCCAGGACTCCAGCACGAACCAGTGGTTCTGGATACACATGCTTCTGAGGTTTAAACGTAAGATATTCTCGTTGCATAACATTCTGCTGATTATTAGCCTTCCCGTCCAAACGATCCTGCTCATTTTGGACCTTATTTTTCCTGCGAATAGACTCCAGGTCTACCTCTACACCCTCGACTCGGGGCCAGGGCACCACTGGTTGGAATTCATTTTTGGGGACTATGTTATTTTCTAATTTACCAGGTTGAGGGAGATTTGGATTTTCTTCCTGTGGTGAAAAAAAATAATAAAGAGTATATGTAAGAAGCATATTCCCAAAAATAATAATTCACAATGCACCCGCATCACAAAAATTATCCATATTCAAAGAATTTTCAGTTTTCAAACTAGCAAGGATTACAATCTAATTAGACCTTTATTGGTGCTTCTAAAAACATTAATAAATACATGAAAAGTTGAATTAAAAAGAGATCAAATAAGAGTCAGCGGTGCTGCTCCCACCAATGCATGTTAACACCTTGTTTAAAATTTTAGAATGCAGCAGAACATATTTGTCACTAACATGAATGACCAATATATTGTATTAAATGTATGCAAAAGAAAAGCACATGGAATACACGTTAAAAACACGTCAGTGAAATGTATCTAAAGTGCTAACATACACACACTGTCTGTGTATGTTAGGGAATTTAAACTGTTAGCTCCAATGGGGCAGGGACTGATGTGAGTGAGTTCTCTGTACAGCGCTGCGGAATCAGTGGTGCTAAATAAATAAATGGTGATGATGATGATGATGAAAGTGAATTTTCCCAGCAAATATGTGAACCGCCCTTAAGATTTACAATTTGGCAGTATATGGATGAGATCAGTATTTTGTTTTACGTTTGTGTCCGACCAAACATTGCCTAGCGCCATCACTGGTACCTTAGCTAAGGTATAGCTCACATTCTATACAGCATCACACAGCAGAAGACATACTGTCAGATGTAAGAGATGACATTTTTCAAAGTAGCCAAGTTAATATTTTTAAAGAAATACACATTGTTAAAAAAACAAAACTCTTTCTCATGAGGAGTCCCAGCAATAAAGAAGCACTCAGAGTGCAGAGGGCAGGGGCAGCCTAGGCCAGGCGGCAGGGAGGCATATATATAGATTCCAGGTGAGGCAACACTCCATGGTTTAAGGGTGGTGCTATATAAATAGCTAATGATGATGTCACTCACAAGCATGCTATTAGTTGTAGTGCAGGCTTATACACCATGCTCATTGTGTGTAGCATCTTACATTACCACCACAATGCCAACACACTAGCTATCTGGTAATCCGTGCCTGATGAAAGGTGATTTTATCTCCATGAAATGATACGGTCTCAGATTTTGTTCTTGCCTTGTAATAAGTTAATCAGTTTTTCAGAGAATTAGTGTTGTGCTTATCTGGTTACATTGTAGAAGCTGTAGCTCAGCACTATTTAAACAGTCACTGGTTGCTTGAACTTGTCATTACTATACCATCTCATTGTGTCAGTGTTTACTCTACCACTGCATTCCAAATGTATATATGTATATACATATAGATCCACAATTGTTCCATAAAGTAAAACAGACCAGCACCAGTCATGAAAACAATCAGAGGCATGGTATACTGAAATGATCGGCGGGCAGGGCATGATTTTTATTTTTTTTCATTAAAATGCTAAAGATTTGTTTCACGTTTGGTCTCTTCAAAATTATGGGACAATTGTGGATCTGTTTTTGTCAATATGGACTTAGCACAGTGATGAATACTTTTTAATTGAGTGCATCCTCTTTTGCAAGTGTGCGTGTGTACATATATATATATATATATATATATATATATATATATATATATATATATATATATATATATATATATATATATATATATATATATATATATATATAGGAAAAGACTGCACTCACATCTTCAAGTAAGATATATATATAATCATACATACTGATTCTGGAGATCTTCATATGATGCACAGTGATTAGTTGTGTGCACTTGCTTGCATAGTAGCTGTAATTGCACTGCAGCATGTATATTTCATATATATCCCAATTTAAATGCCTGATTTGGCAACCCCATAGAGAACACTTCACTATTTAGACATTATAACCAGGGCATAGGTAGGGGAATAAATTCCTAACATTTTAGTTTCTGGATATAGAAAACAGATCTGCTTCAAACACAAAGCCATTTTTAAATATACAGCAAGTTTCAGGCAATGATTAGGCCCTTCTTTCCACACCCGTATGGAATGGATAATAGGTATACATAACACCCTCTGATAAAAAGATTAATATATACATATAAGGCATACCTGCCAACCTTTTAAAACTTATTTCCGGGCAGGGGGGCGTGGCTGGAGGGTGGGAGGGGCGGGGCCAAAATGACGCAATTCACTGCGAATCGCGTCATTTTGACAGCAAGTTGATGTTTGCGGGATACTTGCCTGCTCTTCCAGGAGTCCGGGAGACCTACCTAAATTTCGGGAGTCTCCCGGATATTCCGGGAGAGTTGGCAAGTATGATATAAGGCCTGAGTCAATAAGGAGAGCAAGGCAAAAAAAAAAAAAAAAGGAGTAAATTTGAACCTGAACAAACCGAGTTACAATGTAAAGGGTGCAAATTAGTTTATTATTTTGCATGTAATGAAAATACTGGCTGTTTTTTTCATGTAGCACACAAATACTTTATAGCTTTATTTTTACAATGAAATTTAAAGTTGACTTAGGACATGCCCAATTCCAACTATAAATCTGTCACCGCTTTTTAAATTGACCTCCCCCTCCAATGCAACATGGTTACTTCCTTTTTGTGGCTTTGCTCTCCTTAATGACTCAGGCACAGAGTATGCTTAGATAAATGTGTTTGTATCTGGGAGTGAAGGATGGAGTCTGTGACACAGCAAGTTACACACACCGCCCAATACTGACATAAGCTGCAGTAAATGTAATGACTACTCTGCCAATGAGGACATAGAGCTTCTTACTCTCAACACACGTATGTGCCTGGTGTGCTATAATTATAGTGATCTCTGTACCATTTACTCACATCTCTTGTGTTTTCCCCACTTTCTTGAGTTTGTGTTCCAGTTTGTCATTTTTGTTTCAACAACTATTTGCCCTGTTTCAATGATATGATCCTATATATTAACTATTTAACTACCTGTTAAAAGGAACAATGGAGTTTATATACGGTTAAAGCTTTGTCAGCCATGTCACCATCTGTAACAACTTGCTTTGCTTTTACATTACTAGCAGGGTCACCCAGCGTTGCACGGTCCCATTTGTAAGGTGTAGCAGTTTATATAGATTATCACATTCTTTGGTAAATAGACTAAAAATTCTAATTAGAAAATAAGATTTGTTGCTTTGTGGGGTTGTTATGTCGGCTTGTGGCGAGGTTTCCTATCCCCAGTCAATTGTTTCCAAACAAAAAATTATGTTTTCCATATTTGTTACTATGTGGTCTAAAATGTTACTTTTTCGATACTAAATAACTATGTAAGACTTGGCAGCATTACCTGGAGAGCTGTGGCAGATGTTTGCCAACGAACAAACTTCTTATATATAGGGCGGTGGTTCCCAAACTGTGCGCCGCGGCTCCCTGGGGTGCCGCGGCGCTGTCACAGGGGTGCCGCGTTTGCCTAGAAAAAAAAAAGAAAATAGAAAAAACAAACAAAAAAAAAACAACTTACCCGTCATCCAGCGCCGGGTCCTCCTACTCACTGACTGCCGGGGGCGTGACCTCATCATGTCCGGCAGTCTCAGTGAGCAGCAGCAGAGAAGACGTCAGGAAAGAAGGTAAGTGAAGGGGGGCACTGAGAGACACGCTGAAGGGGACAGAGAGAGGCTGAAGGGAGACACAGAGAGAGGCTGAAGGGAGACACAGAGAGAGGCTGAAGGGAGACACAGAGAGAGGCTGAAGGGAGACACAGAGAGAGGCTGAAGGGAGACACAGAGAGAGGCTGAAGGGAGACACAGAGAGAGGCTGAAGGGAGACACAGAGAGAGGCTGAAGGGAGACACAGAGAGAGGCTGAAGGGAGACACAGAGAGAGGCTGAAGGGAGACACAGAGAGAGGCTGAAGGGGGACACAGAGAGGCTGAAGGGGGACACAGAGAGGCTGAAGGGGGACACAGAGAGGCTGAAGGGGGACACAGAGAGGCTGAAGGGGGACACAGAGAGGCTGAAGGGGGACACAGGCTGAAGGGGACAGAGAGACACTGAAGGGGGACAGAGAAAGACGCTGAAGGGGGACACAGAGAGGCTGAAGGGGACAGAGACACTGAAGGGGGACACAGAGGCTGAAGGGGGACACAGAGGCTGAAGGGGGACACAGAGGCTGAAGGCGGACACAGAGGCTGAAGGCGGACACAGAGGCTGAAGGCGGACACAGAGGCTGAAGGCGGACACAGAGGCTGAAGGGGGACACAGAGTGACAGGCTGAAGGAGGGGGACAGAGAGACAGGCTGAAGGAGGGGGACAGAGAGACAGGCTGAAGGAGGGGGACAGAGAGACAGGCTGAAGGAGGGGGACAGAGAGACAGGCTGAAGGAGGGGGACAGAGAGACAGGCTGAAGGAGGGGGACAGAGAGACAGGCTGAAGGAGGGGGACAGAGAGACAGGCTGAAGGAGGGGGACAGAGAGACAGGCTGAAGGAGAGGGACAGAGAGACAGGCTGAAGGAGGGGGACAGAGAGACAGGCTGAAGGAGGGGGACAGAGAGACAGGCTGAAGGAGGGGGACAGAGAGACAGGCTGAAGGAGGGGGACAGAGAGACAGGCTGAAGGAGGGGGACAGAGAGACAGGCTAAAGGAGGGGGACAGAGAGACAGGCTAAAGGAGGGGGACAGAGAGAGACACTGAAGGAGGGGGACAGAGAGAGACACTGAAGGAGGGGGACAGAGAGAGACACTGAAGCAGGGGGACAGAGAGAGACACTGAAGGAGGAGGGCAGAGACGCTGAAGGAGGGGGACAGAGAGAGACACTAAAGGAGGGGGACAGAGAGAGACGCTGAAGGAGGGGGACAGAGAGACGCTGAAGGAGGGGGACAGAGAGAGACGCTGAAGGAGGAGGGCAGAGAGAGACGCTGAAGGAGGAGGGCAGAGAGAGACGCTGAAGGAGGAGGGCAGAGAGAGACGCTGAAGGAGGGGGACCGAGAGAGACGCTGAAGGGGGGGGACCGAGAGAGACGCTGAAGGGGGGGGACCGAGAGAGACGCTGAAGGGGGGTCAGAGTGAGATGGCGAAGAGGGGGTCACAGGGTGTGAGATGGCGAAGAGGGGGACACAGAGTGATATGATAAAGGGGCACAATGTGATGGTGAAGGGGTCTAAATACATCTTACGTCATTTTGACCCAACTACTTAAAAAACGGGACTACCCGGTAATTATTTTTGCTTAGGGGTGCCTTGGAAAAATGATGGTGACCCTAAGGGTGCCTCGAGCTGAGAAAGTTTGGGAACCACTGATATAGGGGCATATTTAATTTGCCGCGTTACGCTTGCGCACTATTACGGTACCTTTAACGCCGGCTTTCAGATCGCAGCTCAGGGAGCTGTGAGCTGAAATCTGGGTTAGAATTACCGTAATACCGGTAATACTTTTAACGCTGCGTTACTTTTGCGAGTAACGTGGCTAATTGAATATGCCCCATAGAAGATTTAAAATTTTAAACAAATAAAAATTATTACAATCTTTCGCCAATTAAAAATATATGTATAACTTAAAAAAGGGCTCGGTAAGGACATTCTCTAAAATCACCTGAGAAATTAATAAATTAGTGATCCTATAAGATTCAAGCCTCATTAAATCAGGGATAAAAGGAATATTAAGCACTAAAGCATGTTAAAGCATAATGATCAATATCGTTAGGGCAACTTACAGGCACCTTGGTAGCAACAAGTAAAGCATGTGAACTGGACATTGGGGAATGGCACAGTTAATAGCTGACCCTGGCACAGTCTGTGTTCTATCTGTGTTTGATGGACAGGTCTCTGTGTAGGATTGTGATACTGGGCTGGTAAGTATGCAGTGAAACACACCCAACTGTGCAATCATGGGGAAATGTTTGAACAGCTTGAGTACAGTTAAGCACAAAGCAATTGATCTGAGCACCTTCAAGAGGAGAGGAACAAAGTGCAATTATTGCCAGATAGTAGCAGGTCTCTGAAGTGTGCTCTTTACTCATAGAAAGTCAGTCATTAAAAGTACTTGATTCTGCTGTGGCCTTGATTAACACTAGCCGAGCGGGCCCTGACTAGAATACATATATATCCCATATATTCTAAACACACCAGTGGATTCCCCATATCTGCAACTGATCGAACATACACATTTCTTGACTTAACAACTGTGGTCTCCTCTCTCTCTTATTTATCATATAAATATACACACCGATCAGCCACAACATTAAAACGACTAACAAGTGAAGTGAATAACATTGATTATCTTGTTACAATGGCACCTGTCAAGAGGTGGGATATATTAGGCAGCAAGTGAACAGTCAGTTCTTGAAGTTGATGTGTTGGAGGCAGGAAAAAGTGACCCTAGGCTGTCTGTCTGTCTATCTCCCTCTTTGTCTGTCTGTGTCTGTGTGTGTTTATATTAGGGAATTTAGACTGTACTCTCCAATGGGGCAGGGACTTATGTGAATGAGTTCTCTGTACAGCGCTGCGGAATTAGTGGCGCTATATAAATGATGATTATAAGCGTAAGGATCTGAGATACTGTGACAATGGCCAAATTGTAATGGCTAGACGACTGGGTCAGAGAATCTCCCAAATGGCAGGTCTTGTAGGGTGTACCCAGTATGCAGTGGTTAATACCCAAGAAAGGACAGTGAACAAAAGGATCATGGGCGCCCAAGGCTCAATGTTGCGTGTGTGAAGCTAAGCCTAGCCCGTCTGGTTCAATCCCACAGAAGCGCTACTGTAGCACAAATTGCTGAAAAAGTTAATGCTGGCTGTGATAGAAAGGTTTCAGAACACACAGTGCATGGCAACTTGCTGCGTATGGAGCTGCATATCAACAGACAGGTCAGTGTGCCCATGCTGACCTCTGTCCACCGCCAAAACTGAATGAACATGTGAGCGCCAGAACTGGCCAATGGAGCAATGAAAGAACGTGGCCTGGTCCGATGAATCACATTTATTTTATTTTACATCATGTACACAGCCGGGGGCATGTGCGTCGTTTACCTGGGTAGGAGATGGCACCAGGATGCACTATGGGAAGAAGGCAAACCGGTCACAAAGCACACTGCATCTCAAGCAGGTTCCACAAATACAGCACCTTTGGGATGTGGTAGAACAGGAGATTTGCATTGTGAATGTGCAGCTGACAAACCTGCAGCAACTGCGTGATGCTATCAACGTGGACCAAAATTTTATTTATTTTGTTAAACTTAAGATTCCCCTACTCTCAAGTAGCAAAACCACTGGAGTTCTGAGGAAATCTTCCCCAGCATATCTTGGGTTTTCTGAAATAAATGACCACTGTTAGCAGTTTTATATCAAACCTTGTAATAGTATTAACACACACACACACACACACACACAGTGGTTGAAGTGGACAATTAGAAGTGGAGGCATGACAAATGTCAAGGGGATGTAAGTGAATGGAATGTTATAGTTTACAATGAAGGCAGTAGATGGAGTGGCAGTATGGCACACCCACACTTCAACCACTGTATATATAAGTATAATTAAGAAAAAAATTGCAGCAGCGATCGCTTGTACTGAAGATCTGGAGCAGAGGCAGGGGGCTCAATACAGCTGCAAGAAAGCCTGTACAAGACAAGCAGGACAGCACACAGAGTAACGGCAAGTACATGTTTATTAAACCAATCCATTAAGCAGCAATATGTGAGAAATGGCCAATTCCCACATATTGTTGCTTAATGGATTAGTTTAATAACAAATGTTTTGCCTTTATTCTGTGTGCCGGCTGCTTTTATCTGCTATTTTCTCTTAGCGTGCATTGGCTGCCAAAGGATGGCTGCCTGCAGTGTTGTTCAATGGGATTAATGAATGGGAAGTTGCCCATACAAAGACAGATCTTCCCAAGTGCGGAGCAGCCACATCTATGTTAATGTGGGTGACATACAGTATGTAAGTAGCCAAATCAGAATGATGCAGCCCAGGGCCTGATCAACCACTAGGCTGACCAGGCTGCAGCCTGGGGCACTGGGTCCCGGGGGGCACTGCCCTGTGGGTATTTTTTTTAAAAAAAATAAAAATAAAAAAAATTTTTACATTTTTTTTGGGGGGTCGCCGCGGGGGGGGGGGGGGGTGGAGGGCTCGACAATCAAAAGCAATGGTGGTCAGTGGTTAGCAACACACAGCCAATCGCCAGGCTGCCTGTTGCTGTGTAGCAGACAGGAAGCAGGACGTCTTCACTTCCTATCTGCTGATCTGAGGAGAGGAGCGACGCTGGCACAACTACAGGTAATTAAAGGGGGGAACTGCCCTGCATATCTATAGGGAGGGGGGGGAACTGCCCTGCATATCTATAGGGAGGGGGGGGGAACTGCCCTGCATATTTATAGAGAGGGGGGGGAACTGCCCTGCATATCTATAGGGAGGGGGGGGAACCGCCCTGCATATCTATAGGGGGGGGGAACTACACTGCATATCTATAGAGAGGGGGGGGGAACTACCCTGCATATCTATAGGGAGGGAGAGGGGGACTGTCATGCATATGTATAGGGAGGGAGAGGGGGACTGTCATACAAATCTATAGGGTGGGAGGGGGGGGTGCCATGAAAATCTATAGGGAGGGAGAGAGGTTGATATGTATGAAGGAGGGCAGAGGAGGGGGGCTGATATATGTGACTGGGGGAGTTTTGATGTGACGGGGGGGGATAGCTAGCTAGCAGAGTGGAGGTAAGGAAAATAGCTGCAAGGGGGATGGATGCAGGATGGGAGGTAAAGAAAATGGCTGCAGCAGGGGTTAAGGAAAATGGCTGTGGGGGGGGGTTGTGGTTAAGGAAAATGGCTGCAGGGGGTATTTAAAAAATACAGCAGCTTTAGGGGGCAGAATCTCATGATTGTGTGGTGGTCACATGGGTGGTCTCAGCAATCACTAGAATACTAAATATTAGTGAGATGGGGCTGGTAGAGGTTTGTATTTGATTGACAACAAATATTCAGATATTGCTTATATATGCCTGTCCAATGGGGTACTTTTAGCTGGCCATAATGGAGTGTTTTGTTTTAACTAAAGGGCCCAATCATTCAGGGTTTGCATTATAATACATTTTTTCATTTTCAAAACAGGACGCCAACTTTCCAGAAGCCAGCGAGAGGATAACAAAGTTGCAAGAGAGAAGAGCAAGAACAGGTAAGAGACAATGGCACAATCTGTCTAAATTTGAATGCTGGAGAATACACCTGAACATTCATATTCAGGAGTGTTCCTATACACCTATATATTCGGAGGAGGGGAGGGGGGCGCTGCGGCCGTATTAGCCTAGGGCGGCCAGAACCCTTAATCAGGCCCTGATGCAGCCACATCTATGTTAATGTGGGTGACATATGTAAGTAGCCAAATCAGAATGATGCAGCTATAAAGGTGATGTAGTCAAATGACCGGAATGCATGGGACAACTAGCGCAGCAGGGACATTAATGTAGACATGGTGACATAGTGGTCAATGTTACCTCTAATATCTTCAGTTCTGAAACTGTACATTTATATCATCATCATCATTTATTTATATAGCGCCACTGAGTCCGCAGCGCTGTACAGAGAACTCACATCAGTCCCTGCCCCATTGGAGCTTACAGTCTAAATTCCCTAATATAGACACTGACAGACAGAGAGGGAGAGACTAGGGTCAATTTTGATAGCAGACAATTAACCTACTAGTATGTTTTTGGAGTGTGGGAGGAAACCGGAGCACCCAGAGGAAACCCACGCAAACACGGGGAGAACATACAAACTCCACACAGATAAGGGCATGGTCGACAATTGAACTCATGACCCCAGTGCTGTGAGGCAGAAGTGCTAACCACTAAGCCACTGTGCTGCCATATCTGTCAGTGTTATAATCCATTGCATTTTTGCTATAATAATCCTTTAAAAAGCTATTTAAAGTGAGCTGCTAGCCCATGAATGTGGTGTCTGTTTACAAAACAATATAGAATGTGTAACTGTCTAGTTTATCAGGTGAATTCCCTAGGGAAGTGGTCTCTGCAGGCCCTGGTAAATCTTCCGGAGTCAATCGCCAACCCGACAAAAACAAATTCCCTATGAGGCCCAGCAATTGTGTGCAACGCTGCTAACAGCATGTATTCTATTTGCAATTCTCTAAGTAATCCCAGTCTTCTGCCGGGAAAGAAGGGTAATTTTATTTCAAAATTCATGATCCAAAAGCCTTCCTTAGTATTTAAATCCTGTAAATTACCTTAAAACGTCTTAGGGAAGAAAAGCAGAGAACTGAAAAGTACAGAATGAGGTTTGATAGCAGAAAAATAACTAGTCAAAATTTTCAAACGAGAAGCAATTTGCAGTATAGCTATATAAAAAAGCTGAACCGATCAATTTTCAACATCTCTGTGCACAAAATGCTTCCATATATTTATCCACCTGCATTGTTCCATTTATAGGTTCAACTGAAAACATTTTATTGCAGGCAATAATCAAGACCAACTACAGCGAGCAGGAGGAGGGCCTCAGGATTTAGAGCGTGCTGCTATCTGAGATCTCCGCAGTGCTAGGAAGACATTCTTAATTAAACTTAAGGGAAATTAAATCTTACAATGAAAAAAAAATAAAAAATGAAGAGATAAATGTTTAAAGAAACGACAGAACAGGATGTAGCGTTAAGACACATTGGTAATTTTATGATGTATGCTATTAATTATGGACATTAATATTAATAACATGAGATTGCAGTTTCCTTTTTCCTGTCCTGAACAACTGCTGCATCCTTATGTAATACACAAACAATTTAAGTAGTTAAACTGGAAAGAAATTGTGAAGTATACTTGAGTTCACAGCTAATTACTTCATAGTATAACTGGTTATTGTATTATATTAGTTCATATTACATTTTTAAAAAGTGAAGTATAATTGATTTAGATAAGTTATAAAATGTTACATAAATGAACAATTATTGTGCTGTAAATAAATGTGTATTGTCTCCAGTATTTTGGCAATTCCTTTTCAGGTCTCTGTAAAAGCTCTAAACCGGATTATCATGCTGATACTTTCTTCTAAAGCTGAAAGAGCTGATGAGAATTGGAGTAAATGACAGACACTGGTCTGTGGCCATTACTTTCTGTTCCCTGGTGTGGAGGCCGCCGAACAAGACTTTTATTTGTGTCTAGTACTTCTGCACCTTTTTCTTCCCCCTCATATGTGCTTGTTCTGTTTTTACGTACGATTTGTCTTAGACCAGTGTTGGCTAACCTGTGACACTCCAGGTGTTGTGAAACTACAAATCCCAGCATACCCTTACAGCAATAAGCTGCTATATAATGGCAAAGCATGCTGGGACTTGTAGTTTCACAACACCTGGAGTGTCACAGTTTAGCCAACACTGTCTTAGACTGTCTGGCACTGCAGAGTTTTGCGGCACCTTACACATAAGCGATGATGATTATAGTAGAACACGATCTATGGTAGAAGAGGATCACAGAGCTGGGACAGGGGAGAGTAGAAATGCTCTATATCCCCCCATGCCTCCTCTGAACAGCCATCTCTCCAGAGATCAGTGCCCATACCAGTTGTTATACTTGTCTCCCCTCCTTTTTTGACAGAACAAAGGACAGACATATACTCAGAAAGAGATCTATGCGAGTATCCATCTCTCCTTTGTTCTCCTGTCCAAAAAGGAGGGAAGACGGATATAAAAAGACTCCTGTGTGCACAATCCCTTAGTGACTAGCTGCATTCTAAAGAATAGATCAGTCCACAGTGCAGCTTTCTCCATATTATGTAGATGGCTGTGTGGCCATTATGCACTGTCTGTAAGAACCTAAAAAAAAAAAAAAAAGGGTTCATGAGAAATGTTTTCTTTTACAAAGATGTGTGCTAGAGCAATTATACGCTGGATAGTATTATATTCTTATAATTACTATGTCACTATTGGAACATATCGGTCACTATCATTATAGGAAATTCAGAACCCACACACTATTTTACTTTTTAATAGGTAAAGAAATTGAACAACTTTTCCCTAACAAGAGTTTATGACTTCAGTAACAGGAATGAATCAAACAGGCCAATACTGGGATCAAAATCTATAGAGCACTAGGCTTTGCATGAGTAAACGCTGTCAGAGCACTTGAATGACTTTATCTTTAAGCGCAGCAGATCTGACTCTGTTGGAAACCTTGATCTAGCTGTGCTGATTTCAAAGAGACAGCTTGTCGACATTCAGCATAGAAACGCCAGTGTGGGTGAGAGGGTACTCGGCTGAATCTGCATCCACACACAATGCTCACCTGTGGCTGCTAGCTCCTTGCAAATCAACACTAATGAGTTCATAACCAATGTACTGTGAATACAGCAGATTTTAACATAAAAACACTGCTTGAAGCCCTGAATGAAAAGTAGCTCAACTTCTAGTAAACACAAGGGCCTGTGGGGATGTGATACTTCCCCTGATGCACCTGTTGCCTTCAGGCACTCGTGGCAGCCATTTTGTTTGCTTACCCAATAGTCATACTATTCATTTACTAGGAGCTGGCTGCATTTCAGACACAGGAGGTGACAATGTACATTTTAGTACACATTAAAATGTTAAAAAAATTAATTATACTTGATTAGCATGAGGTAATTTTTTTTTTAGATAAAAGTAACAATTATTGTGGTTTAAAATAAATTGTTTTTTTGTATCTATTTATTAGGTAATTCAGGTGTCTGGGAGGGCTATAAGCTTCAGAATATTTTCATTCTACTACGTTAGAGTAAATGACAGGAAAAAAAAATGAATAGAGCAAAATTATTCTGTGGTAGTTATTCTTGTGTCTCTGATCTGGGTAGTGATAGTCTAAAATCAAAACCTTTATTATATATAGTAATACATGAATGGCATTGTTATGTAAAGTATTTAGCTCCACATAGGTGCATAGGATCCTATAGAGATGAAAATAAACAGTTAAGCATTGCCTACACCAGTTGTGGGACGTGTGGTCACTGTGTGCCTCATACTCAGTGATGTTAATAGTTCCTAGTGAAATGATAGGATGTATTCCATAAAATGGCAGCTTTCAGATGATGGATACACTTTAAACATCTGTACTGATATACAACTGTTACAACAGCAACCACTGGAGCAGCCCAAAAGGGGATTCATTGCGCAGGAAACGGTGCCTGTGCGTGAGCTGCAGAGTGGGAGGCTCCGATCGGATGGTTCTACACCGCCAGTCCTCTCCCCAAACATGGATATGTGACCCACAATTATGTGTTACATTCCTGAAAATTCTCATATAGAATTATATAGAATTGTGTTTTTCCATCACCAACTTGAAAACAAATGATGGAGAAACAGGTTGAACAAGAGCAATAGGTAGTCCCTGCCTTTGGCAAAACACACCTGAAACACATGTCTTTGTATTACTTTTCTCCTGCTCGACTGACTGTTCTGCTAATACCCAACATATTACCTGTCATACTTCTCATTGCTGTATATACTTCAAATGAGAGCAAAATGGACACTAATGTGTATTTCAAAAGAAAATATACTGGGAAGAAATCAGAGTCGGATATAAATCAGTCCTCACTACTTACATATGTATATTATCAAACCCTTTTCTATACATAGCTCTAACCTAATTTCATAGAAACAGGAGTTGTACTAAAATTACCATTGACTGGAAAAGAACTGCGTGATGACAAGCTGCAATATTACTTCTCAACAGCCTCATCAATCTGCATTTTCTAACAGCTTGATTCATGGCCAAATCTGTTCCACAGAATCAGTGATTCCAGTAAAAGAAAAATACACTCATTCAGCAAAGATTATACAAAACATTTTACATATCAAATCAACATAACCCAACATACAGATATTATCCATTCGCAAAGTACCTTTTGTTTTTAATATGCAACAAATAAAAAACTACTTAAGCTTAATTTACAAATATATCAAAATGCACCCCAAGGAGCACACATGCCATCTTGTTACGTCATGCGCCTATTTGTGCACAAATGCTTCCTTTCTTACGAGAAGCGCGGGAAAATATTGGCGGCGCTTTCCAAGATAAACGCGACTGTGCACATCAAATTTCACCCAAATGTAAAAATTACATTTTATTTGAAAGGATGGGATATTTAAAAGTGATTTGAGGGGTGGAGTGATAGCATTTAAATTACAGTTCCTTGGTTTACAGGGGCTCCATATATTACTTGATATTCGTGGGTGTCCAGGGGGTATATTTACTAAACTGAGGGTTTCAAAAAGTGGAGATGTTGCCTATAGCAACCAATCAGATTCTAGCTGTCATTTTGTAGAATATACTAATTAAATAACTAGAATCTAATTGGTTGCTATAGGCTACATCTCCACATTTTCAAACCCGCAGTTTAGTAAATATACCCCCAGGAGTGGTCTGGTAAATTGAGAATCATTCTATAGTATTACCTTTTTTTTTTTTTTACCATACAGGTACTTTTTATGCTGGACTGTACAACTCTATGCTTACAATTACCAATGCAATACAAATACACAAAAAGTAACGGTTAATAAGTCCCGATGTCCCCTCACTCCCAATATTAATTTAAGACATAAATGAAGCTGAAACAAGCATAATTTTAGAAGAAAAAAAAAAGAATGTTTAATTAAGTGTTACGAGCCCCGCCGCGACTCTCACCTGTGTCTCGGCCGTTGCTATGACGACCGGGGCGTCACTTCCGGGTATCATCTCGCCTGTTGCCTAGGTAATGGTCGGGACGCTGTAGTAGGTAACACTGCGTCCCGGCATTAGGTGCAGCCGAGCGTGTGTGCAATTAGTTCAGGTGCCATCTATCAGCAGCCCCTGTGGCTGATTTCATTGCCTGCTCCCATTGGCCAGCATCTGTATATAAGGCAGGGAGGGCTTAACCTCCCTGCCGGTTATAGTTTCAGTTCCTGTGTCTTAGCAGCACAGGTATAAAGCACAGGAGCAGACTATTTGGATTTCCCGTGTATGACCCTTGGCTTCGTTTAAATTGGATTTGATTCTTGCCTGTTGCCCTGACGCTTGCTTCATTCCTGGATTCTCCTTGTTTGCTGCTATACTTGACACCTTGCCTGACCCCTACCACGATACCTGCTTCGGACCTCGACCTCTGCTTGTTTCCTGACCTCGCTAAACCCTGCACCCCGCAACTCTGCGCTACGGTACGTTCATACACCTGTACTACTATGAGTATAGGACCTAGGGGCATCCGAGGACCTGTGAGCATAACGAGCTCTACGAGAAAGGCGGCTGCTATAGGTGAAGAACTCCCCACCTGGTTCTACAGGTTGATGATAAGACCTTTAGCCGTAACATTAAGGCATTGTTCTGAAGCAGTAATAAGCCTGACTTTGAAGTGACTTTTTTATTCCTTCCACATATGCTTTCTAGTCAGACCTGCAATGCCACAAAAGTAGCGTAAGACAGATTTTATTAGGCAGTTCCAAAGTTTGGAGTTTGGGATGCACCTGTGTATGTGAGGTGGGTAACTAGGCCCATTTGTGCAATTACAGATGTATTGCTGGAACATTTTTACACTTTACTAAATGTCCTTTTATGTCTCTACCAGGTATACTAGACGGATGTAATGAATTGGAAGGTTTAATGAATGACATTTCAATGTTTATGAGGTTACAAGGCCAGAAGTAACATGTGAAATTGTATTATTTTAATAAAATGATTATACATTTTAGGGCTGGCTTCAAAGCCTAAATGCATGTCAGAATATATAGTGTTTATGCTGCCATGCCTCCTGATTATTGTGACCATTTATATAGCGCCAGCATATCACACAACGCTTAATTAAGAAAAAAGACACTAATAAAACAAGACTGGGTATTACCAGACAAAGAGGTAAGAGGGTCCTACTCCCAAGCTTGCAATCATCCGGGCGCACGGTGGCTTAGTGGTTAGCATTTCTGCCTTACAGCACTGGGGTCATGAGTTCAATTCCCGACCATGGCCTTATCTGTGAGGAGTTTGTATGTTCTCCCTGTGTTTGCGTGGGTTTCCTCTGGGTGCTCCGGTTTCCTCCCACACTCCAAAAACATACTGGTAGGTTAATTGGCTGCCAACAAATTGACCCTAGTGTGTGTGTGTTAGGGAATTTAGACTGTAAGCTCCAATGGGGCAGGGACTGATGTGAATGAGTTCTCTGTACAGAGCTGCAGAATTAGTGGCGCTATATAAATAAATGGTGATCATGATGCAGTACACACGTCCTTGGTACACTCTGACAATTTTGTCATGTTTTATGGACCATGAACTTAACTTGCTCTATTTTTGGCTGTCGGGTTAAAAAATGAGTCACCAGGGATGTGTTTGTTTCCTGTATCTTGGATCCAATTTTACAGCCAATGATGTGGATGCAGCACAAAGCACCAAACAGACACATGGCTGGATTTCAGTATTTACTCACAAAATACCTAAGTGATGTCACTAGTTATTAGCAAAGTGATAGGCTGCATTCTCATTGCTTCAACCCACAACATGGATGCCTGGATGCAATGGACATATTTACTTCCAAAATTAACAATTACAGGTACGAACTGTGAAGGTAAAATACATTGTTCTGTATTAACCTGACATTCCACTGCAGTGGTTAAAAAATAATGTATTACCTTCTCACTCCACTACAGACAGCTGCAATGTCTCCCACATCTTAGGACAGTGTCCTCATGGGATCAGATACAGGTCAGAAGACATCACGACTCCACCCTGTGTGTATTACTACAACAAGCCCCACTACGTATTTCTGCAACACACATCTGCCTAGTCCATGTCTGTTTGTTAAAGTGGAGTGACAGAGAGCACGCTGAACATATTATTATCTTTTATTTATAGGGCCCCACAAAGTCTGCGGCACCGTACACAGCATACAGTAAAATAGTGCAGGACAATATAACATAAGCAGAACAGTAAAATAGCACCGAGCTCTCACTATTACGTCAGGAAAGAGGGATGAGAAGCGGTGGAATGGGGCGCACAACACACAGCACAACCTGAGCTTGTATCCAGGAGGATGGGCACAGTAAGCAGAGCCACTGATTGATGAAAGGTGATCACACACAGGGGTGCTAGTGGCACGAAGGAAGAGGACCCTGCCCGTGAGAGCTTACAGTCTAGATGGGAGAGAAATAGGGCTGACACAAAGAGGGCGAGCCCGTTCATTAGAATCACTGCATGTAATGCACGTGCATTATTCAGATCAGTAATACACAGTGTGACTGGGCCCCTTCCCCCAACAGTCTATGAGAAATGTTTTATTTATACTTACGGCTGCGCAACCTGTGCATAGTAATATAAATGCAGACATTACATGATATATTTCTGATGTATGATTCCCATTTACATGTATTGATCTATGGAAAGTTCTGTGCATGTTAATATGTTGCTACATTAATGGACTGCTCTTGGTTTCAGCATGTTTTTTGTGTCACAAAATATGTCATGGTAAATAATTGCTCTAAGCACAGGGAAAGGTGGATGTCTTTACCTTGTAAACCACATATCTATTACTTAAGCTGGGTACACACTACAGAAATTTCAACCAACTTTTTATGCGGAGCGATTTTACATGCGATCGATGGTCCGATCGCTCAGTCCATGGACTGCATACACACTAGCCTTGTTTAGGGCGATAAAGGGAAGAGCGGACGTCCCTTTAGCGACTTTTTACAGCCATGTTGTCGTGAGCAATGATTTTAATTTCGTACACACTGCAGCGATATTTGTGGGAAATGTAACGAGATACCAAAGACATTAACATAAAGGGGCAGAGCTTTCGCTGTAGTTAACACCCAAAGCTGCATAAAAAGTGAAGGCAACACTGTCTCTTCATTAGTTTCTATAAAATAGAAGTTTTGTAACATACATTAAATTTAGAAAAACATTTAACTGCTAAAGTGCAATGCAATGAATATTCCCTAATAATAAAATCCCTTCGTATGTAATGGAATGCTCCATTCTCAGCGTGCATCGTCGCTGATTGGTCCACAGTAGAAACGACCGCCCCTGTCTGAGTGTATAAAATGACAGAGGAACCTGTTTGGCGCCGAGTAGCGTCAGAAGATGGCGAGTGAGAAGGTGTCAGATGAATACCCCTAAGGTCAATTCTGTTTGTAAAGTCTGTAATACATTCAACCTCATGTCTGTTCTCAGTCTGCATACTGGTTATCACATGTCTGGTTCCTATTTAAAGGGAATATGAATGCGGAATAATGGGGGGGAAGCCTCTGCAGAGCTGTAACCACAAAAGGATTCACACACCAACTAAGCAATGCTACAAGGTCCAGCCATGCTTCTGCAAAGCTATGATGGATATTTTCTGCTTCTATCGAGGTTCACGTTCATTAGACCTGCTTTTATATTACCATATGCAGCGGATGTTTCTGCAGCATGTTAACAGTGACTGAGCAATACTGAAATGGCTTGGGAGTAGAATTCTTGCTTACAGCAATGTCAAAGTCATACAGAAAAAAATCCAGTTTTTAAAAACAAAAAGCAAGCAGGCCGGCCACATGTGGCTGTCTGATGTACGTGAAACTTAAATACAACCTACATATATTTAATTGTGTGACAATATTGTAATAATAATAATAATAATAATAATAATAATAATAATAATAATATTTGAGCAGAACTGACATAGTGACAACTAAGTCTAATCAGGGACCACAAAACCGGTTCCAGTTCTTGTAGTTCTTCCTAAGCCAAAGGCAATATATCTAATTGCCCAAATGGATAATTTTCATTTTAAAATGTTTGGATATTGCATTTGGCTTCGTCAGCACTACAAGAAGTGGAACGGGTTTTTTTTTAGGGGTCCATGATTAGACCTTTTACGTTGTTTCATATAGTGACCCTCAAAGATCTCCCTTCACCTCCAAACACTGCAGCACGTACCGGTAGCAAGTGTGCGCCACCTGTTCACTATGTACAGCAGCTGTGAGCAGAAGATTCCTCCCAAAGTTCCCACCCGTGGGACAAATATGTACCCGGGTTGGACAGAGCCATAAAATTGGGACTGTTTGGATGTAGATAACTTCATCATGGGTAAAACTATCGCTCCACGTTTCTGTTTCATGCACAATCTATATTCTGGTATGATTAGAAATATGATAAAATTCCTTTTATACATGCCTATTACTTATAGAACAGGTTTATATCCACTACTATTAGAACTGCATATATTTACTGGGACTCTAGAAGGAAAACCAGTTTAAAGACTGAGAGTATCAATCATTCAGATGCATGTATTGATAGCTTAAGCGACGTGCTATACATACAAGACGTGCCGTTTTCAAGCCCATTCAAATCACAGATCCCATTTCAGCTGCAATCAATTTCAGTGACCCCAGAAGGGGCAGCCAGATTCGATTGGTTAAAGTGAAATGAGAATGACCACATCACTCAAGTAGCTGTCTGCACGGCTGCACCAAGGAGAAGAATGAAGACGGATTTCCTCACACAAGAGAGTAGCACAAAACTCAAACCAGTCTTATTATTTATATATAGCTGCTGCAACAACAGTCTCATACTACATCCCTAACCCTCTATGTACTAGCATGTCATTTGCTTTATACAGTCATATCCTTTTTATGCTTTATTTTCTTGTAAGGAGTTTGGCAAACCAAAAAAAAAAAAAAAAGAAGTTCTATATCTAAAGTAGGTCTGGTGCCAGTTAGTACAGATAATGGAGGCCGCTAGAAGGTATGATTAATAGATAAGCACAGAGACTAGCATGACACGAGCTGGAGCATAATCATAAATCTCATTGAGATCCTACAACTATGGGCAGATGAAGGGTAAATGAGGTTAAGAGCCTTATTTTCAATCTTCATGAAGTTTCATTACCACGGTTACTGTGCACAGACTTTTCCAAAGATGAGAAAAGCAGAACAAATTCAAACATTGTGAACCAATGTTTTATGTTAGATAATAAAAAGATCTGTCTATCAGACTTTTTATTTTTTGTACCAATTACTCCATTATCACGTTTATTCGTTTTGTTGTTTGGGGGGTGTAGCGGGAGAATACTCCCAATGTAAAGTGACCAGACCCTGTGTATCATGAACACACCCACTTCTCATGGTCTCTTTTTCAAGCCATTATAAAGCACACTAAGCAAACAATATATAGTCAAATTGGCGCCAAAATGCAGTAATTACATTGTTGCCCAGCAACCATATAGCTCTCCTTATTAAGACCCTGTTATATTTTGTCCTGTCTTCTAACCCATGAACCTTATACTCAGTGCATGATATTGATTTCATCTACTCCTTGCATTTATTTCATGACACATCATGTTGGTAAGTTCCTTTTTTCTTTGCACTTATATAGTATATTTTATACTGTTTTGATTGCTTAGTAACCAGTTACAAAATTTTCCTTTTGTTTAGTATATGATCTAGACCAGTGGTGGGCAAACTCAGTCCTCAAGGGCTACCAACAGTTCATGTTTTTAGGATTTCTTTAATCATGCACAGCTGAGTTAATCTATTTGGCTGGGTCAGTAATTATCCCAGCTGTTTCTACAGACAGAAATCCTAAAAACATGAACTGTTGGTAGCCCTTGAGGACTGAGTTTGCCCACCACTGATCTAGACCATACTTACCAACTTTGAATAGTTGGTTTTCGGGAGCCTGTCATGGGAGGTGAGCATGACGGGGGCGGGGCTCCAAAATGTGCGTCATTTTGGACCCGCCCCAGTGACGTCATGACGCAAAACACTGCATTTGACAGCGGGGGCGGGACCAAATGCAGCGATTCCCCGGGGCACTTCCTAGTGAAGTGGGCAGAATTCGGGAGATTTCCACACTCACCACAAATGCGGGAGTCTCCCGAACATTCCGGGAGAGTTGGCAAGTATGATCTAGACATATGCACTGTTGTTCATATTTATTATGCTATTGTGTTTCTAGTATTTCATTTGTTTTTCCATTACTGTAGTAATTAACTTTGCATGAAATTATTGCACTTTGGCACCAGATTGGCTATATATTGTTTGTTTGGTGTGCTTCTTGGTGACCATACTGGTCTTGAAACGTCGCTACCATTTTTTAAATAAATATTCTCTAATATTTTTGCATTCCATGAGTGCTGTCAGCTTTTTTTCTTTACTGGCACCCTGTCCCCTCCCCTGAAACACTCCTGGGGGTAAATGTATTAAAGAGCGCTTTTTGCAAATCTGCGATATTCGGTGACTGACAGCTATAACGGCAATGTGTTTTAATGGCAAATCTTGCCTTTAAACACATTGCCGTTTTAAATTTAGCTGTCAAAGTCACAGAATATTGGCGATTTGCAAAAATTGCTCTTTAATACATTTGCCCCCTTGACTGATCTTCCCACATGTGGCCCCTCATTGTACGAGATTGCACTACCTCATTAAAATTGATCTATGCCCTTATTATACTGTTTCATGCCCACTCATTGTGTCAACCAGTGCCCTGTGTTTGTGCCAGCCCCCACCATCCTCTATCTACCTGGAGTCATTACTTGAGAACCCATCTCAGATCCACGCGTGGCAGTAGCATCACATGAGAGCCCAGGTAGTGGAGCAGGGATTTGGGGCACCACCAATAACAACATATCCCTCCACCAGTTCTCCCCCCCCCCCCATTATATAGACATGGCTCATAGCTTTCAGAGAAGTGTGTATCACTATAAAAGCCTTCTGTTTGTAGTTGTGCTGTGAAAAGGACAGCGGTGCCTTCTGTCTATGCCAATCTAGAGCATCAATCCCTATTTATTAAGATAGTTATATAGCGGATGAAACAGATAGAAGATGCAGTGAAAGCACCTGTGTGTATTAAACTTTAACTGGCTACACCAAAAGCTTGATTGCTTTTCTGCTTCTTTGTGCATTGTGCTTGCCAACATTCACATTTACAATAGTTACATTTCAATGAGTGTTTCCTTTTGGCAGTCTACAGTATGTGTGAATCCTGAAGGCATGCACAATAGTATAATATATATTAGGTTTAAATGGATCATACACCTATAATCTTCCAGCTAAAGACTCATTATCTATTTATTGCCCAGCAAGGAGGAATTCTTGGTGTGCACAGCCAGTTTTTCATATTCACTTAATACAGGAACTGGTTTGATAATGTACTATTCATCATAACAGACTTTTAACTAAGCGAAAAAACAAATTAAAGGTGGAATTAAAATAAAAAAAAAGAAAGCACTTATTTTAAAACTTCGTGGGGCAGATTCAATTGTAACAAAATCCACACGAGATGCCTCTGGAACAGTCACAGGATACCTTGCGTGGATATTTTCTTTACAGAAATCTCCCTCATTTTTGCTTGCGTCCAATAGAGGTGCGAGCAAAAATAAAGCATTCATTTTTACTATAGTAATGTTCTGAGAACCTTGCGGCTAGTTGAACCTGCCCCCATGTATATGACAGCCATCAGTGTTGCAAGCTCAGCTATAACTGGAAATAGTTGCTTAAATGTGGAAATACTAGTGATATGTGCTGTCTTTGCTTCAGACAGTTGTACTCAGGTCTCTCTAACAGAGCATGTTTTCCAGATCTCTTACGAGGACAGGTTCGTTAACTACTGTATAACATGACTAAAAGATTATGTGAAACTTGCTATTAACCTTAGATATTGCGATCTGGAAAACACGAACTGTTGAAAGTACCTGGGGACAGGATTAAGAAACACTAGTTTTGGAAAGATCTTTAAACCTAGTATTAGTTCATACTTTGTTCTCTTCATACAACTCTATTGAATTACTGTGTTTGCATGAGAAAGAAACAGTCTACAGCTAAAACTATTTAGTGGCTTTGCCAATAACAATGAAAAATATGCTATACCAAAAAAAATAATCTTAAAGTACAAAACATATTAACTATATTTATAATTGTAAATATATATATTATCTTGGGAACTTTCACAGCTTCAAACAGACCTGATTTTTTGTGTGAATTTTGAAAACTGAGGGCCTGATTCCTTAAGGCACACAAAATAAATGTTATTGTGCATTTTTGTGGAAAACACACACACACACTAACCCGGCCATATGCACGTCTGTATTCAACTACAAGTGGATCTCATGGAATGTCTCTTGTTGAATATGGGTCTAGGTAAGCTCTGCATATATACGGCACGCGCCATATTGAGATAAACACAATACACTTCAGGATACATACAATACATATGTGGAATAGGGTCTAAGCAGAACGCACCGAAAAAAAAAAAAGAATTATTCAGGATGTTAAGGTCTACTGTGCACAAAATGCATTTTTACAAACACATGTTCTAGCATCATCATTACTATCACTCGACACTTACACCCGCACTGTAGCTGTAAGAAGTGTCCTTTCCGTTCAAAGAGGAGTTGGATGTTCTTGCATTTACTGGCGTATAATCCATTTCTGGGCAGGCACAGTGCAATTTACCGCAAAATACAGCATGTATCGGCATTTACGTTCCTTAATGAATCAGGACCTGAATGTTTATAATATATAAACAAGTTGAATATATGACGTTTTTAGGAGTTTTGAAAGAACAATGACCACTTCACTGCCTCACATCACTACTCTGTGCTGTTGTTAAAGCTTAGCTGTAACAAAGAACGATTTATTATCTGCACAGGAACAAGTGGTCCCTTCTTTGTGTAACGCACATCTCAGTATGAGAGGGTGCACTCCCAGATCAAAGTATATTATCCCACTCACACAAAAAACAACAGATTCTGATTTAGAAGCACCCTTATTTTTCACATTAATATCAAAATATAACTCTTTATTAATTATTAATTAAAATAATCCTTCCACATAATTATTTTTCTTTAGCAAAATATTGAATTAAAATACAAACGTCAACAGAGGAAATAACGTGAATAAAGACTTCTCAAAAGGGCTTAGCTTATGCCCTTAAGTAAGGGACGTAATGCATTAGTTAATATAGCAACTAAATGATTGTACTAATATATATATATATATATATATATATATATATATATATATATATATATATATATATATATATATTAATTATACATCTTGTATTATCATATGAATCATGTTTTTGCCAATCATCATCTATTTATATCAAACATGAACCGCAAAACTGGGATATGTCACCATTCTAAGCAACCATATATCCAGGTTGGAAATGTTCTATTCCTGTTAGTCTAACTGGTTTATTCACTTCTATATTACCATTTTCACATCTGTAACATTCTTGACAAAAGATAATTCAGCTGACAACTGAGACTCTATATCAGGGGTGTCCAACCTTTTAGCTTCCCTGGGCCACATTGGAAGACGACGAGTTGGTTTGGGCCGCACATAAGATACACTAACAATAACGATAGCTGATCATTCAAAAAACCATAGAAAACATAGTTAACATATATATATATATATATATATGAGAAAAAAAGCGATATATATATATATATATATATATATATATATATATATATATATATATATATATATCACTTTTTTTTCAAATCCCCCTATACTTACCTTTCAATCGCCCTGTTCAAAAAATCCTCTCTAGTTATTATACTATAATCACTTTTTCTATTGTTTCGATGCAATATCAATAAAGTGCATTTAAGCCAGACATTGTATATCAGGGTGCCCTGACCAGGCCTGCGGTACCTGACATATACACCACTGTGACCCCAAATTGTGACCTGTTTTGATAATACACCACTATGTTAGTTAAGGGATAACAACTTATAATGGGCCAAAGAGAATAATATATATAATGTCCCATTAGTATTACAAGTAGAAGTATGTAGCATGGAGATAAGGTCCATGATGCTCCAGGACCAGGTGGTTTTATTCACGGGTCAGCGTCCCTTGAAATAATAAAAAAAAAAAAAAACTTAACTTACCTTTTAATCGGCTTGTTCTCCTGTCCTCTTCTCTTCTTTTCTCCAATTCTGTGCTGCTGATTGTTCTTCTCGCGCGGGTGACTCCTCTCTGCTGCGCTCCGCAATGGATGTTGGGCGTCGACATTCACTGCGAGCACCGCACGGAGGAGGAGACAAGGGAGGGAGCCGGAGTACCGGCTGACGTGACCGCAAGGTAAGTATTTTCTTTTGCAGGATTTTTTTTTTCCATTAACAGTGCTGCCCCCTTGCCACAACCAAAACTTCTTCTGGGCCACATTTACAGGCCCCGTGGACAACCCTGCTCTATATCCTGGCAATAATCTTCTGTCTCTCAGTTTGTGCCTTAAATGATCAAACTGTCTTGCTTTATAGCTCCACTTTGGTTATATGATTTTATAGAGAGAAAAAACACCAATTTTGCGGTTAATGTTTAATAGGCACAAACATGTGTATTTAAAATAATTTTGATGCTTAAGAGTCAACATTAACCTGTACCCTGGCTGAGTTCTGAATCCCCTTTAAGGGCATAAGAGAACAATTTATAAACAAAAAATAAAATAAGGGTTAACGCTTAGATAACCAGAAACAAGTCTTCCAATGGCAGAAACTGGGTAGATCAGGGTGTTCCTTGCTAAATGTGGACTAATGCACTTGACAAAATGCAAAAACAAGATTTTGCTTTGCAGGGCAAGTAATATTTAAATGGCTCAGTGGACAGAGATGGTGCTTTTGCTGGGTGATCCCTAGTTTAAATGTTGCACCCGCAAATGGACTGTTTTTTTTCTTTTTATATAAGTGCTCAAGGAGTAGATGTCCTGGGTGGTGTAAGGTAATCCGATGCTGTGGATACAGACACCCAGTATGTCTGCAACCGCTGGTAAATATGAAGATGGTGGATGGCAGCGGCTGATTTTGACGCCACGTAAGTTCCCGACGTACCCTAACCGCTAAGCTTAACATACCTGTTTAAATAGAGGTCAGCGTCCTCAGTGACGTCAAAATCAGGTGGCGTCATCCAGCAGGTTCGGATATAGCAGCGGTCGCATACCACTTCTTTTGGTTATCTCCGCCATCGGTGTAAAGGTAAGGGTGGTTTTTAATTATATCGTTATTAATGTGTTCGTGCTTTTTTTGTAGTTATTCTTGGTGTCGGTATCTCGAGTATCCCGGCTGTCCTATACTCTGTCACATTTAATGAAGGTAAACACATTTATATGCACATAAATACCCATGTAATAAAAAGATTAAAAACACACACGTGACGCATTTAATGAAGATACTCCAGATGTTGCCTCACTCTCATGGTTAATTGAAAACCTAAATGACTTGAATGAGCAGGAGAAAAATGGAAAAGGCTAAAGTAATTAAATGCTGAAAGGCAGGACTTTGACGTGACATTTTTACAATATGAGCATTTGCAATCCCACAAAAATGTAGGACACATCTCTAGGGCTATTCCCAAAAGCAGAATATGATTGTGCTAAGTAGACAAATAGGTGCATTTGCACATAAAAATTGCATTGCACAGAGATGAGTCTTAGCTTCTATGACTGAAGGTAAATGTATATCTGGAGCTCAGTGCTTGCATCTGTGTGTCAGTTGTGATGACATATTATTATTTATTTGTAAGGCACCACAGATTCCGTAGCGCAGGATACAGAAGCAAGTAACAACTGGATGGCGTAATACACATAAGTAGTGCAGATGACTGTAAGTAATGCTATGGGGACTCACACAAAGTGCAGCAAAATGCATGACTGGGCATACAAACGTGTCAGACAGTGGACAGATATGGCACAATAGGTAGAGCGGACCCTAGCCACACAAGCTTAAATTCTAGAGGGAGGGGTGGTGAGAGACAGTAGGACCAACTGGGAGAAAATGAGATGACAGGTGAAGGAAGAGGAGGTGAAGGATAATATGGTCAGGTGGTGGAAGGATAGGTGAGCTTGAAGAGGTGAGTTTTGAGTGAGCATTTGAAGGACTGAAGGATGGGGGAGAGTCGAGTGAGGTGGGGTAGGGAGTTCCAAACAATGAGGGCAGCATGGCAGAGAGGTGAAATGAGGTGGAGGTCAGAGGTGGAGCAGAGTGGTTGGGTCAGTATGTACCTCGAGACAAGGTCAGATATGTAAGGGGGAGAAGCGTTGGTAAGGGATTTGTAAGTGAAGGTAAGGAGTTTGAATTGAATTCTGAAACGGACAGGGAGCCAATGTAGGGATTTACGCAGAGGAGTAGCGGAAGTGATGAAAATAGAGAGGAAGATGAGCCTAGTCACAGCATGCTGTATGGATTGAAGGTAAAAAAATTGAGAGTCAGAAAGGCCAGTGAGAAGGAGGTTGCGATAGTCAAGATGAGAAAGGATGAGTGAATGGACTAGGGTCTTTGTTGCTTCCCGAGAGATGAAGGGACAGATTTTTGTGATGTTACGTTAGAGATAATGGAAGGATTTGGTAACTCCAAGGGTAACTCCAAGGCAGCGGGCTTGGATGACAGAAGAGAGAGTTATGTTGTCAACCAAGAAGGAGATATTGGGAGGGACAGCCACACTGCCAAGAGGAAAGATGATGAGCTCAAATTTGGAGATGTTGAGTTTGAAGAAGCGCTGTGAAATGTAGGTAGTTACAGCCAAGAGACAGCTAAATACTTCGGTTAGGAAGCCGAGAGAAAGGTGAGGGGAGGAAAGCTAGATTTGCGTGTCATCAGCATAGAGGTGGAAATGGAGGCCAAATAGTTGAATAAGTTCACCGAGAGAGGTGAAGTTGAGAGAGAAGAGTAAAAGTGCCAAGGACAGAGCTTTGGGGTCTCCAATAGAAAGAGATTGAGGTGGGAGGAAGAGTCAGAAGCAGACACGCTAAAAGGCCGGCCAGAGAGGTAGAAGGTAAAAAGGGAGAGAGTTGTTTTGCGAAGATCTAGGGAGTGAAGAGTGGTGAGGAGTGAGATCAATGGTGTCAAAAGCAGCAGAGAGATCAAGCAGTACGAGAAGGGTAGAAAAGATGGTGATACAGCGCTCCCTACAGGTGTTGAATGTGGACACTGCAGCCTCGTGGGACCGGAGGGGGAAAGGGGAAGGGGAAGGGGAAGGGGTAGGTTAAAGGGTGGCTCAACCCTTGGATACAGTAGTATTAATTGCTAGTCCCTGGGCGCATGAACAATGATACCATGTAAAAAAAGAACAATTTATTAGATAGTAGAGTTGTAACTATCATATAGAGCTGTATATATCACACATATAGCAGTGGTGAATAAACCTTATGCTGTATGTCACTAACAGCACATTGCATACAATAAGCATATATAACAAGCATAGGTGGACAATAAACTGAGCAATTGGCATAAATAATCCTAATGGTGCTGATATAGCACCTGATAGTCAATCTGGCTAATCATATGTGCAACAAGTGCTGGGTATTCAGCCCACAAGTCAAACACGCACCTTTGGATAATAACAAACAATGTCCAATTGTGAATCTCATAAATCCATTCCTCCTGGGTGAGGATATGCAGCAAATGGAATAGTGCAGACAGTTGGATATCCCCAAATGTGTAGTGGATCAGTCCCGAAAATAAATCCTGGTTTAAGAGTGGTTATAAATTGCAGATTATAACCACTCTTAAACCAGGATTTATTACATTGTTTGTTATTATCCAAAAGGTGCGTGTTTGACTTGTGGGCTGAATACCCAGCACTTGTTGCACATATGATTAGCCAGATTGACTATCAGATGCTATATCAGCACCATTAGGATTATTTATGCCAATTGCTCCGTTTCTTGTCCACCTATGCTTGTTATATATGCTTATTGTATGCAATGTGCTGTTAGTGACATACCGCATAAGGTTTATTCACCACTGCTATATGTGTGATATATACAGTTCTATATGATAGTTACAACTCTACTATCTAATAAATTGTTCTTTTTTACATGGTATCATTGTTCATGCGCCCAGGGACTAGTACGAGAAGGGAGAAGTGACCTTTGGACTTAGCTGAGTGTAAGTCGTTTGTTACTTTAGCAAGGGCAGTTTCAGTTGAGTGGAGGGGACGGAAGCCAGACTGTAGAGGGTGAAGAAAAGAGTGGGAAGAGAGAAAGTGGGTCAGACAATTGAAGACAAGTTTTTTTGTGAATTTTAGAAGCAAAGGGAAGCAGAGATGTTGGGCGATAGATGGAGAGAGAGAGAATGGGTCAAGGGAGGGTTTCTTGACAATAGGGGAAATGAGAGCATGCTTGAAGGCCAAGGGGATGATACCAGTAGAGAGAGAGAGGTTAAAAAGGTGAGCAAGGCGACGACAGGCATTGGGAGAGAGGGAGCAGCGGAACTTGGAGGGAACAGTGTCAAGAGGACAGGCTGTAGAAGAAGTGGAGGAGAGGAGTGAGGATCTCAGATACAATTACAGGAGGGCAGAAGCCAAGTGTGGCAGATTGAGCGACAGAGAGACAGGTAGGGGGCGGCGAGTCTGGTGAGAACAGATATCATTGTAGGTAGAGTCAATCCTGTCTTTGAAGAAGGTGGTAAAGTTAAGAGCAGTGATGGATGAGGGTGGAGGAGGACACAATAAAAAATGGTAGAGAAGAGGCATCAGGGTTTATTGGACAGGGAGGAGATGAGGGATGTGAAATAAGATTGTTTGGCAAAAGATAGGGCAGAATAGTAGGAGGAAACAATGAATTTGAAGTGGATGAAGGCAGCGTTGGAGTGGGATTTCCTCCAATGGTGTTCAGAGGAGTGGGGAGAGTTTTGGAGGAGACGAGTAAGAAGGGAGTGCCTGGAGCTGTCACAGAGATGGAAGAGCAGTAGGTCCAGGGAGTGACCATCACAGTGGCAGAAGTTGTCCATTGGGAGAGGCCATAGGAAGAAGTGAGAGTTAGGAGTTTAAAGGCAGCTGTAGTAATGGGAGAGTTGGTAGGGATGTTAAAAATCACTGATAATAGGCGTGGGAATATCAAAAGTGAGGAAATGGGAAAGCCAGGCGGCAACGTTATCAGAAATTGTAAGCAAGGCCCAGGGGGACAATAGATGACGGCAACAGGAATGTGGAGAGGGGAGAAGAGATGGATAGAGTGAAATTCAAAGGAGAAGAAGGAGAGGGAGGGTTCAGGGGGGATAATTCTGAAGGTATAGCCAGGAGACAGTAGGGAACCTACACCACCTCCTTGGCGGTCCTCAAGACAGGGAGTGTGCGAGAAAGAGACCCCTGTAAGAGATTGCAGCAGGGGAAGCAGTATCAGAGGGGGAGATCCATGTTTCTGTTAGAGACAGGAGACCTGAAGGAATGGGAGAGGAAGAGGTCATAAATGGGAGAGAGCTTATTGCAGACAGATCTTGCATTCCAGAGTGCACAGGGCAGGGGAAGGTGTGTGAGTGAAAGGATGGGAGTAAGATTGGTGGTATTGGATGTCATGGGGGGCAAGGTGATATGTGGTGGAGGGGGGGAGTGACAGAGGATAGAAGGGATAGGCTTGGGCATGTAGTATGGAGTAGTAATGTGGGGAGACATGTGGCGGAGTAGGTGGAAGTGTTGAATATAGAGTAATAAGGTACAAGAGATGTAGTAGCTGAGTTATTGCAGTCATGAAATAGGAGTGGATCAAAGTCCAGTTCACAACTCTTCACACTGAAACAGTTGTTGCAGGGGAAGGGAGTGGCTGAGCAAGTAGTACGCAGGCTGACTAAATAGAGGGGATGTTGCAGGATAAAAAAAAACTGACAGATAAAAGACAATCTCTTATGAGCTGAGAAGCATACTCTAATATGTTTTATTAATTAAAAGAAACAATCAATTATTTCAAGTTGATATTGCAGAGCTTTTAATACAAGTTAAAAGTGGAATATGTTCTTCGTATGCAGATTTGCCAGGTAATTGCTTTTATGAAAGAACAGGATTTTGCAGCAATTTCATAATGGTGCAATACCAAATAACTGCCTTCAGGTGGTGCTATGTGTTTTGGGAAACATTTTGTTGGGGGTCAAAGAGGTTTACAAAACAACAAAAACAGGTCTGTAAAGAAAAAGTACATCTAAGGTAGTGAAGAAAAAGTATAACTTCAAAAGTAACACAGGGAAAACTACGCATTATGTATAAAAGACAAAAGAAAGTAAATATCAAACAATATTAAAAATATACATATTTTGAACATGACTCTGACTGGGACTTAAGACCCCCCCCCCCACCAGAAGAAGACTCATGGTCAAAAACTAGACATGGCTCACACCAGTTTATTCTATGCCTTTTCTTGTAAGATGGCTACTTTCACTTATTGTTGTATTGTAATAATGTTTTTTTGACCAACCAAAATGAAGAATTATTACGTAAAAATTAGACAAGTCATAGTTAAATCTTCCATCTCATACACAAGATGATATTTAGTTCCAACTAGAATAAATAAGATAGTCACAGCTTCTTCTCATCTGTGTTGGCGAAGCTGTAATCAAAGAGACTTCTACCACATTTGGTGTTCGTGCCGTAAGAGTTACATTTTTTGGCTAGATATTCAGAAGCTACTGGAACAGGCCTGGCCGACCTGTGACTCTGCAGGTCTTGTGAAACTGTAAGTCCCAGTTATCGGTGGGCAGAGCATGCTGGGGCTTGTAGTTTCACCTGGAGAGCCACAGGTTGCCCATGCAGCTAATGTACCATTGAGTCCTTGGACTGTCCTATCAGGACTCCCTATCATAGGTCTAGGTCAGAACTGTCTACAAAATAGCCTTCCATATTATACTGGCAGCCAAGAACAATCCGCTCTGCCTTGTAGTCAATAGTAGAATCTGGTTTATCACATCAAAGGGAAAAAAAACCAAAAAAAAAAACAAAAAAAACACTCTATCCACATGGCAAAGGTGACCAGTTTGTTCAGATTTGTGAGACTTTTATTATTTAAATGCTGTAAATCCTATACTTTCATAATTCATAAATCTGACAAACTAATAACCTAACCAGCAAGTTCCGTCTGAATATCTGAAATATACAAATCACTCCCTCCCCTCCCGGTATAACATCTCTACTCCTCTTCCACCTTTAATATATTATACCCCCCCATATCATTTATAATAACATAAAATAAACCTGAAGTAATAAAATAATCCTAACATTCAAGGAAAGACACTGGAAATACTTGCTGTTTTTTTGTGTGTTTTTTAAAATTGTGAAATTTATTTTAGTATTTGTATTCACTTTATATTTAAACATGCAGCATATGTTGTTAATCTGCCATCTTGAAATAAAAAAACTTGTTACAAAAATGTTCTGATCATTTTAGAGTTTCAACAACAAATTTTCTTGTGCAAATGGGTATAAAAAAAAAAGCATTAAGAGAAAAGAAAATATAAGGAGAAGCATTCTACTGGCAGACATGGAATCTCCTATTACTAAGAAACAAATGTATATTCATCTCTAATCTTACTTAACTGTAACCGCTAAGGCCGAGGTTCTCAACCTGTAGTAAGTACATGTACCCCAAAGCATATCTCCGATAGATTCAAAGGTAATTTTGCTACAACTCAGAATTACATAACATTTATCAGAAAACGCTAAAACATATGCACAGGTAACCAGTAGCCTTGAGATATATATTGAGATATATATATAGATATATATATATACACACATATATACATATATATATATATATATATATATATATATATATATATATATATATATATATATATATATATACAAAAATACCTAAGGAGTTGGGGTTCTTTGAATAAATGGACCTTGATGAGGGGGTACTTGGTATAAACAAACACACTTTAGGGGATTCATGCAAAAAAAAAAGAAAAGGTTAAATCGAGCACTTGTGTATAAGTGTATAGCATCTCGTGCTACCTATTTTTTGTTTTGCATGGATATTTACATTTTCAGAAACTAAAATGTATTATTTCTTATAATAACGTTCTCACATGGGCCTGTTTCCTTCACATATGTTGTCAAATAAGCACCAGACATGATAGTCTATTTCTACTTCTATCTTTTTATTCGGATCAATATACTAAAATTCTCCTTATTTAGTCTTCCCCGTTGGTTCTGCTGCTTAATTGGCCGCCATTGTGAAAGGAAAGTCACCGGTGTGAAACAGACCAAAGTCTTAGTGGCACACTGGGAGACATTCAGCCAAATAAATGCAGCCCAGTGAGGACGCAGGTTTACAACCCGATACTTCAAAGGCAAAGGAAACCTTCATTTAAAAGTCTATTTCAAACTGATGAAACGTGCCTGAATTCTGTGAATGTGTTTTAATTTCACTTGTGCAGTGCCAAACAATTCTTTTGCATTACTTGTACTAATGTTAACTACCACTGAGATTAGGGACAAAATCTACTGTAACAACCACTGTAGCTCTTCCAAGCAGAAACTTGTACACTAACAATAAGATGGAGTCAAGACTAAAACCTGTGTATACTTTAATCCACAGAAAGTAGCTAACAATTATGCCCTATATATGTGTTTAAACATAAATACATAAAGCATTTTCAAAAATGCTCACTTAAATATGATCAGTGTTAAATAGATACTTTTGCTTATTTTTTTATTATTTAATGCTCAGCGATCGAAAGGGACAGTATAAATGGGAATAAGCTTATTTTTGAAAAATATATGGTGGAGTCACGTAAGCATTGTTACAAAAATAAAATATCAACTTAATGGTTTTTTATTGATTTGGAATCTCTGTGTTTGCAGACCACCATCTCTCTACAAGAGCCTTACAAAGCAGTCAATTAGCCTGGCTCAAGCTCCCTAAGCTATAGATAACAGTCAATTAACAAGAATACAGCTACCTATGCTTTCCAACCAAGTGAAAACAGATAGGAGATTGAGGCTGAAGGAAAGCTTATTCTTCACGAACAAACTAAGAAAACCCTTACTGTAAAATATTTTCTATAAGCTAAATAATAAACCACACATTTATAAACATAAAAATACACATTTTGATTCTTAATGTCTCTTTAAAAAGGTAAAGGCACAATACCAATTTTAATTATTTCCATTTGTATTGTACAGAGTAAATATGGTGATGAATATATATTTCTATCATTTATATAGCACCACTAATTCCGCAGCGCTGTACAGAGAACTCATTCACATTAGTCCCAGCCCCATTGGAGCTTACAGTCTAAATTCCCTACTATAGAGACACACTCACACAGTGGCCTGTGTCTGTGTAGTCATCATCATCTGACCGCACTAACAGGAACTAGTGAACTAAAACGTGGACCTTGTTCAACTTGGTCACCTATGTGTTTTGCTAGACACTCAGCATAAGACTCCATAGGTCTCTAAAGATAAACTATGGCCAAAATGCAATTGTGAGGCTGCCAAGAAAAGTGATAGTGAAAAAAAAAACCTCTTGGACAGATGTCAAGAAATTAGTCAGAGAACTCACCTACAACACCTGTCTCAAGCAAGAGGAATAAACAGGTTGCTGAAGCGGAACTACAGCGTAACAGCAAAGTGTAAAACTCACACAATGTAATAGAACCCTATGGATCTTTCCCCCACCACCTCCACTATTCCCACCCAACATCTCGGTTATCTGTGCTCTCCAGACACACCAGAATTGAGAATTTTAAATGTGAGCTGTACACAGCTATGGGGACAGTGGCAGTTGGTGGACAACGACTGCTGTATGTTCAATCATTTGCTATCAACATCCTGAGTCTGCCCAGCTCTCAGTAGTGCAACTAGTTTGTATTACTAAAAGCATCAAAAGTGCATGGAAAATAAATTAAAGATGCATCACTGAAACAAATCTAAAGCGTCTGTCAGTTTGCATGCGTTTTTAGCCATTGTCCAAATGCATGAATGAACAAGCCCTGAGGACTACCAAAATAGAGCAGAAGATATTATGGTATGATATGGAATATGGGCTATGAGTGCTCTCAGACACAGCACAAATTTAATTACAGTGCACTCTACAAAAGACTTTTCATTTGTGCTATCCATCTATATTTTAATCATGGTATAGTAACAATTGACTCAGTAGACGTCAACTTAAAGCTGCATTACCACCTAGGAAAAAAAATATTTTTAAGGTTCCACATCTTCAACTTGAGCCCTGGGGGCTGTTCCAGCTGTTTTCCTGAGGCTCCTTTATTTCTCTCGGCTAGGAGGAGGGTCCTCTTAGGAATTATTTTCCTAGGTGGTAGTGCAGCTTTAAGCAGGAAGACATCTACATGCAGACAAATGATAATATTCTACCTGTATGTGTTTGGCAATGGTGTCCAAGTTTCATGCTCCAAAGTAACCGACTTCAGAACATAAGTGCTAGACTGGTGAAAAGTGAAGCATTTGACAAAGAATTGCTGAGCCTATGTAGAAATAACTTCCATGACTGTTTGCAGACATCAGGCGTCAGAGAGCAACTGAAGGGACATATTCAATTGTTGGCGTTACAGCCAAAAGTAACGCGCCCCGTGCACTATTACCGTCCTTACGGTAATAGTGCGCATAAATACCGTTATTACGGTACTTTTCACGCTGGATTTAAACTCGTGGCTCCGGCTTACTATTACCGTAATAATGGTAATAGTTTTTCTGCGGCGGAAACTGCTAACAATTGAATATGCCCCAAAGTGTCTAAGGGATATATTTACTAAGCGGCAGTTCAAGGCACTTTCAAGTAATTTTCTTCGACCGGCAATTTTAATAAAGACAAAAGCTGATGGGCTTTGTTTTTAGTCAGAGTGCCGTTTTAATAAATGACTTCAAATCACCGGGAATCGTCGGGAACTGCCGCAAAGTAAATATAACACTAAGTATTTTTCATATAGATATTACCGTACAAGGAAAATTAAAATGCTACCTACAAGAGACTCCTGCAATATGATTTATGTAATGGTGAGAGACAGAAACAGATAGGAATAGCAAGAGGGTCTTTTACAATATAAAACAAACAGGTGGACAGAGCTGGATCCGGCACATACGCAGCAAAATTGGTAGTGTACACTATAACAAGGTATGCTGCACATTATGTCATACACATGCAGGTAAGAATCTTTTTTACGTGTTGCCCAATCAGCTGACCCCCAAAAAACGATTTTGGGACCCAAATTAGGGTCACATCCTACAGAGGACACACTTCTGAGTCAGAACATTTTATTATATTTGCCAAACCTATACTTGCTAAAATAATGTCACTATTCCAAAACTAGTTTAAAAAACCTGCACAGGAAACTTCTTATTGTGAAATATTGTTATAGCACTAAATAATAGGACAGGAAACAATGTGGACGTAAATGTAACGTGTTTGAGTTACACGTGTACCACACCACTGTTGGCTTGGATATGATTTGCATTCAGGTGTTAACCTACTCATAACCAGAACATAAAATGTAGACTCAAAACCATTAGTGATCCTCAACACTCATACATACAAATGTCACATTTAAAATGCACTTTCATTTGGAAAAGAGATCTCAAGAAAAAAAAAAAAGAGACATCTAAATCAAAGACTATTTAATAAAGCGCAAACTGACACAGTTGGTAAGTGTTTTCTTATTTTTACAGCATTTGAATTCGCACCACTTGGGGTCTTGGTAAGACCCAAAGTGGTGTTCCAGAATCTCTTTTTGGGGTCCTGGATTGTCAGATATACATGTTATTGTGAACTGCCTTTTTGGGTGTTCCAAAATAATTGTACACTGACACTTTTCCCAGCTGAAGAAAAAAGATTAAGCAGCACTGCCCTCATAAAAATGTGTTATGCAAATTCAGTTACTTTAATCACATATGCTTTATAATATGGAATATTTCTTCAAACCCACTGCAACAAGTTGCACAAAAAGCAATGAAAAGAGACTGTTACACATAAATTTGCAATCTACATACATTTTAAAGATGTCTTGTTTTCTGCCAATATAGGAGTAATGATGTGTTTAATTAAACAAGCAAGGGTGAATACACAAGAAGGCTGAATACAACCATTGCATATTCTTCATTCATTTAAACTTTTGAGAGATGCTTACTCATATTATTCAATTTATTTTTACATTGATTACTTGAGTCGTATAAATAATCTCAAGTTCAAAAGAAATGATTAGACCTGGATTTTAATCAGTATTGTACTCATTTCAGCACACATATTGATCGAAGTACTCCAAGCAAGTCCCATGTCTAGCCAGGACCCATCAATGGCAACCCTATAAAGTTGGCCTGCCTGTGGCACTGCAGAGCACAAACCCTTTATTGCATTGCTGTTGAACCGGTCATGCAAGAAGTCCTAGTATTGGAAGAAGTTTAAAGTTTCTCTAAAAAAATGTGCAGATCAAATTATATTAACTGGATATAAAAAAAAACCTGCTGGTTTGCACAAAGTTAATCTGGGAATGGATTAGAAACTTCTTCTGTTTTTATAGGTCTCCAAGGTGACTTCTTATAACAAACATAATCTAAAGTACAGTATACTTTGGCCTTTACAAAACTGTACTATATTACAGTGCCGAAGTGCCACTTGTAGCTGCATTGACTGGCACTTTACTCTCTGCGTGGAGCAATAATAGTAACAGGATCTCAGAAGTTAGTGAAGGAAAAGAGGCATGTCACACTAAATAACGTCAGATCAACTAGTTCTGGTGTCAAAACTTACCAATTATATGATTATTTTGCACAGGAAGCTGTAGCCATATGAATGGCTAACATCTATTATGCATACAAACATCTTTCACCTACATTTTTAAAAACATAGGAGCCTATTTCACAAGCTTCTAGTCCACCGAAAATTACCACTGCAAATTTAATTATCCCCTTTATTTATAACTAGGGGATCGCAGCAGATATCTGCTGCGGCCCCACCATTATCGGAAGCAATAGCAGTCCCCATAGGTTTCTATGGGAATGCCATTGTTTGTGATTTAACAAGTTTAGAAAACCAAAAGATTTCCAGAACTTGTGCCCGATGGCCAACGCCTTGAAGTCTATGAGTAGAGCATTATGGTGGAGGGATCTTCGGATCCCTTACTACATCTTCTCTGCTCTCCCCTCCGGAGACTATCGCAAAGGTGGGTATTTTGTGATAGTGACCATAGAAGAGATAGGTGTTCGCCAGGAAAGCTGTTTATCGTGACTGCTATCCAACAGAACACTTATAATAAATGGTCACGATCTTTCATTCCTTGTTATTGCGATAAGGATCGAAAATGATGGTGTCAAAAAAAACGGTTATTGTTAAATATGCCCATAAGATTAGTGATATCACTCATTCGCTATTATTAACAGTTGTGCGTATATAAGAATTAACATGCAATAATATTATCTGAAGTAAGCACTAATAGACATTACTGTACTCTGCATTTGTACTTTGACATTGTACTTTTATGTTTTTGCAGAACATCTTAGTACCTTTTATCACAGTTTACATACAGAAAGTAAATTATCACATATATAACAAACAGAGAATACTTTTTCCAATTTGAAGAGAATTTTACTGAAATGGAAGGTACATCCTGTGGACAGCAGCTAAATAAAATGAACACACTCTCTACAATTAGGGGCTAATTCACTTAGCCACAAGACTGCATATAGTAGAAGGGTTGTTTCTGCGTGATGTTTAGGCAATGATCTTTGCTCATGGAGGTGCAAGCAAAAATTAACATAGTTGTGGCCATTAACATAACGCATGCGGCTAATTGAATTGGCCCCATTTAGTACTATGTTCGTATTTCAGGCAACCTTTTAATATAGAAGTTATTCTAATTTCTTACACAGAGAAAGGAACTAACAACTACACATTGACTGGCAAAAAAAACCCCAAACATTTAAAAAGAGCCCGGTTTTAGGGAATGCAATTGCAATAATTGAGCCGAGGAACAAAAAGCAACTTGGCCCACGTCCCAAAAAGCAAGTCTTACAATACAATTACATGTGTCAATAAACTCTATAAATTTACAAATGTCAATACTATTATCATGACGAATGTACAGGCTTTACAGGTTACAACACAGCCTAATCTATGGGTCTATAGGTCTATGGGAGGAGCAGTATCCGGGTGGAATATAGCTTTCTAAGGGGAGGGAGTCACATACTTTTCTTTGAAATCATCATGACATCAATACACGGGCCACCCCCTCATACGTAGACTAGAGGCGAAGGTGTGAGGGTTTGTCTATTAGGGCCGGGGGGAGACACCAATTACCCAGAACCCCACGGGGCAACCAACTCGTGTGCTCAGACGGACGCCCCTCCCTGCCCGGACTTACAGCACGTATAGTATTACGCCGGCCCCATGTATGATGCTGCGCAATGCGCCGCTGAGCTCACGGCATGAAACCCAATTAAGACGATTAGTGAAATTAATTAATCTACCTTCACAGACAGAGGGGTCTGGCCTAACAATGTACAGCTGCAGGCCCCTCGGCAATGGAGGTCGGGGAGGGAAGAAGGGGGACTACTCCTCGCAGCATTGATACATAAACATGTCTGGCTGACAATAGCTCCTCCAGCATATACAGTGCAATGGGAGATCTGTCACACACACGGGGTAGGGGGGAGGGTCACAGGCATCGGGCACATAGTACTCACCCTGGCCACCTGGGAGTGCGGCTCGCTCCGGCCGGAGGAGAGGGAGGACCAGAGGATAAGCAGTGCCAGGAAAGTGGCCAGCACCAGCAGGCTGCGAAGGAGGAAGCCGGGCTTCAGCCTCATGCTGCTGCTCGGAGGAGAGAGAGAGAGAGAGAGCCGGTCACGGTGCACACTCGCCGGGAGAAAGTCAGAGGAGTGTTGTTATTGTGATGTGCTGTGTACACCCTGCCACACAGCACAACCACACACCCTGACACACAGCACAAACACACACCCTGCCAGACGGACAGGAGACACACTATCCAGCTGCTGTTGTGCTGTGTACTAACTACTTGCTACAAGCCCCTGTCATGGGATTCTTGCTGATCTAGTGCACACACAGGGATCAGGCTGACTGTAAACTGAACAGCAGTCCACACTCAGTACTCCAATTACACTGAGCACATCCTCACACTGAGCAGATGTTATCCCCTCCACACACACACACACACACACACACAGGTGTACCAGCCTCCTCTCTCTGTAACTCACTAATCTGTGCTCCTTTCTCCTCCCTGTGCACTGTCCCCGGCTCCTTCCTCCTGTCCCGCTGCTGCCCCCTGCTTCACCCCGCCTCTGTCAGACATAAAACTTTTCTGCCGTCCTTTCTGAGGTGTGACTGGCTCCTGTCACTTTCTGGACGTGTCTCCCGGACCTGGCTTCTTACCCTGTTTGCCCAGTTACTACCCTCTATTGTAATTACACCTTTGTATATGTATCTGTCATTCAATCACTATTCCCACCCCTCCTATCTTTTTATTTTGTGACGACTGCCCCTTTGCCCCTGCAATCAATCCTGTTTTTGTAATACATTTGAATGCTTCGATCCTTGTATGGTCACTCTCAATTATCGTTCTATTGCCACATTATGGACATTATATTGATAATGAAAGCAACCCCATTGCCATACTTTGGATATATTTGACTGATGATGAGAGCAATCCCTAACATGTTTGCATTTCTTTTTTTCAATATTTTTTTTTTTTTAATGCTATATAGATTTTTAATTCCAAATTCACACTACATTGTATTCGCATTATTTTTTTTGAAAGCATCTTTCAGAATATTTGTTTTACCTCCTCAGTTATTTGTCCCTCCGCACCTTTAGCTTGGGAAGTTAAATAACCAGGATATAGACCAGGAAGTCCACATGTTGTAGATATACGTGGCTGCTACATCTCAAAAGAATTTTCCACCTTTAACCACCCCACCCTGTCAGGTGAAAGAGCAAATTCTGGCACTGGCAATCATCTTTAGTTAACAAGTCTTGTATGACATTCCTGTGAACAAACAGGTGCACATGAGGTGTATTTGTGTCTTGCAAAGACCTTTTAGAAATATTTATATTTGGTGATAGGTTACAGATGCATTTGTGAGGGATTTTTTGTAAACCTATGATAACATAAATTTGGTATTATTGCAACACGTTTTAAATACTTTGTTTTTCCATATCTGCTAATATTGTAACATACTATACAGGGCCTTGAGTCGGGTGCATTTATAAACATTGCACATGATGGAATCCAGACAACCAACAACAAGAACAGCCTCCAACATGAGTGAGCACTGAATATATAGCTCGCTAGCTCCTACCATCCTTTCTGTATCTCAAAGGTCTTCAACATTCATTAAGTTTCTTGCAGATGGGTCACTTGTGAAAGTTTGAAAATACTTTTAAGAAGACACGTGGAGGAATACATTTTTCCTTAGGATTGTGAGTAAAGCTGCTATTAATAATTTACAGGTTGTGTATGACAAGTGGCAAATTAAAACCATGGCAACCATAACAACATGACATGCTGTAGTGTGCAGAGTGGGTTTTGAACATTATAGCTTAACCCCACCTCCCCCCTCCTCTGCAATACCATGACCTTCAAGCAGCTTCCTCAGAGCCATTTTTGTAAAAGGAGCACTGATAACCTCATGAAAATTACTCTGCTCATACCTCCCAACTATCCCGAATTTAGGGGACTGTCTCTCGGCAATTAGGACTTTTCACTGCCTGGAATGTGGTCAACTGTGTTTCGCTCAATACAGTGAGTGGGTGCCGTGAGCTTCTGGTAGTAGTGTGCAGCAATGAAGGGTTTTTTTTGTTGTGTTTTTTTTTATTATTATTGGAGCAGTTGGGGTCCCCTAGTGTCTCATAATTACTATTCACTTCGCTATATTTACATGGCCACATTCCGGAGGGCTCCTGATCCTAAAAATTCTAATGTTGAGAGGTATGTCAGCTTCATGTTAAAAAAGTACACAAAATAGCTGTTAAAAAAGTCTGGGATTGTGTCTGTAAGCTCAAACTGGTAAAGCATTAAGAAACTTTTCATGTAACTTTTATTTTCCTTTAATTTTGTTTAGTGGTACATTATACTGGTATATTAACCAATCCATCCCCCCTAAAAGAAAAGTCTAGATCCACCCCTGGCTGCATGTCATGCTAAATAATGATAAAATCTATTAGTTCTGATAGTAAAACTTGCCATTGATGTGATTTTTTTTTCATAGAAAGTTAAAGGTATATGAGTGGCATAACATGTATTATGCATACAAACAACTTTCACCTACATATTTACAAATTAAGATTAGTGATGTGACTGCTTCAGTATTACTAACAGCTGTGCATATAAGGTCTGACATGCAGTACTATTATCTGAAGTAGGCACTATTCGAGGTTACTGTGCCCCATATAAAAGCACTTGTTCTGTGACATTGAACTTTTATCCTTTTTATAATTTACACTGTGGAGTACATTATCCCATATTATAATTTACACTGTGGAGTACACAGGCCCGGCGCTCCCATTAGGCAAGGTTAGGCACTTGCCTAGGGCGCCGGGCTCTGGAGGGCGCTCCCTCCAGAATGAAAATTACTTTAAAACTGTGCGGCGACCGCTGACCATACCTGTCACGGCCGCCGCACAGCATTCAGATGCACGGGGGAGGGGGAAGAGGCTATTGCTCACCACCGCCGCCTCTCTGCTCCGTCTCCTCCCCTCCGCTCACTAGTGTCAGTGAGTGGAGGGGAGGAGACGGAGCAGAGAGGCGGCGGTGGTGAGGTAAGGAAAGACGGGGTGAGAAGGGCGCCGTTTTTGCGGGGGGGGGGGGGGGGGGCGCCGTTTTTTTCAAAATGCCAAGGGCGCCATGGACCCTAGCACCGGCCCTGGGAGTACATTATTCCATATATTATAATTTACACTGTGGACAGGGCCGGATTAAGGGAAGGGAGGCCCCCGGGCTAAGGATACGGAGACGCCCCCGACCCGATGAATGCCTGTGGGCCCCCCAGCTGCCCGAGGCCCCTGGGCTGTAGCCCCTTTAGCCCTATTGTTAATCCGGCTCTGACTGTGGAGTACATTATCCCATATTATAATTTACACTGTGGAGTACATTATCCCATATATTATAATTTACACTGGAGTACATTATCCCATATATAAGCATCAACAGAGAATACATTTTACAATTTGAAGAGGAGTTTACTGTAATGGGACACTCAAATGTGACTTGTGTAATAAAGACAGTCTTGATATTCTGTCACTGTTTTAATGTGCCCATGTTTTGTCCTTCTGCTCCTTGGGAGGTTTCTGTTCCGACTGAGATTGCCTTAGGACACTTGTGTTTCGGCATCTAAATCATGCACAGAAAGCAGTATTATAAGAAAAATAGAAAGTTGACTTTAGAGAAGGGAATGGTTCTAAAGGGGAATGAACCTGGGCGTTAAAGTGGCTTATTTATATTATTTATATCTTTCACCATGTACTTTTTAATTTACACCAGTATATATAGGCAAATTCCCATTTTACAGAGCAGCCCCCAAAAGTGGAATGTGAGTGTGTGTGTGTTTTGCAGGACCACATATATAAATATGCAGACATGTGTATGAAAATGACATGTAATAAAGACAGTTATGCTGTCCCCTCACTCTCATGATTAACTGACATGAGTTTTAAATGAATAAAGGAGGCGATCCTAAAGTTGTAGTAGATAGGATTCTGAAGTGACAATTTTACTCTTCATCAAGTTTCTAGCTGAAACTGCAAACCAGCAAAAGTATGTACAAGTTGAATCTCTCGTGGCTGTTACAAAAAAAAAATCAGAAGGTGGATGGGAAAAAGGAAATCCACTGCAGTGATCATTTTTTTTTGTTTGGATTGAAATAGTAACATTAAAAATACTGTTATTTTCATTTTTTTATATATGAAAGATGACAGCTGTCACACATGACCCACAATGATTTCAGCCTACCACTTAGTCCCTTCTAAAAATGTATTATGCTATTCGCTGTGCTTCTGAAGAGAATTAGAACCTACTGCCCATTTACGTTTTATTGACCTTCTCTGAGCTTGCAAAGGTTGAGAGCCAAGCAGCAGAGCAGACATGAATGCTAACATATTTTACAGCCAAACAGTACCCATACTTGTGATAAACAATACTTCCCTCTCAGATTCTATTCTCCTTTTTTAGTATACATATGTATTGCTTCAGTGCAAAGGGACCTACAATCTAAAGAATAAACATAAGTTGCTGACTATTCACTGTCACTGAATATTGGATTCTGATATTTTCATGAAGAGAAAGGAAAGAAAGGAACTATTGTGTATTTAGATGTGCTTGGAATCTTGCCACACAAAACTGAGAGATGTGTGGGCAGGAAAACAAATAATGTCAATTTTTTCTAAAACATGGGAGTGGGTAAATATCATTATGAACATGAGAATACATCCTTTTGAGTATATTTCCAGGGTTAAATATTCGTAATGCATACTTGTTTCCTAGGGAAGACAATTTGTTCGATTGACTTAACTTGGCAAAGCCTCTAAATATATTTGCCAGTTAAAGACTTAGAAATAGCATTTGAATTGGTAATAGGTACTGTGACTTTTAAAACATGTTAGGAACTATTGTATTAGAAAAAGAACAAGCTACATTGATAACGATGGCAGTGCTACTTATTGTGTGCCTGACAGTCTTGTTTTTATAATGCTGTTACTTTTGGCATACAGAGATCTAAAATAAAGAAGTGAAATTCATAATGACAGAAATGGCTTAAGGCTTTTGCGAGATTTTAATCTAAGGGAAATGGGTGAGGGAAACAATGAACTTCAAATGAAGGCGTGAAAGAATGACCAGACTTATTTATTTCATCAGGGTACATGTGTGATCTTCAAGAAATCTGAAGGAAAGTGGTTTATCAGATTGTGAGATGTCCATTAACTAACCACAAAAATGTGGTTACATCGGACCGTCAATGAGGAAGGCTCAGTGTCTAAGGAGCACCAAATTCAATAGTTATAACAGCCTCACCCTTTGCCAGCAAGTAAAAGGACACACATCTTACAGTCATCTTTCCTATCTTCCTCCCGGCTTCTATTAGCTGGTGACATATCACCCAATCCAGGTGCCCCTCACTTCTCCCACACACATATATCTGAACGCTACGTAAATCCAGCAAACCTCAAACACATCTCCTGTCTCCCATCTCTTTCAAAGTCCTTTAAATGTGCCCTTTGGAAAGTACGCTCACCTTACACGACCTCTTCCTCTCAAACAAGCTCAACCTTCTGGCAATAACAGAAACAAGGCTCACACAATCAGACACTGCCTCACCTGCAGCCCTTTCACATTGTGGTCTCCATTTCAGGCAGGCAGACAAGGAGGTGGGGTTGGACTACTTCTCTCCCTACAGTGCACATTCACAGTTCTACCAAATGTCCCATCACTCACGTTCATATCTTTTGAAGTACATACTGTTAGGATTTTTAACCCATTCTCTGTGTATCACTGTGATCTATCGCCCCCCCTGGACCCCACCAACAATTTTCTTGAACATTTCTCTGCATGGCTCCCTCACTTCTTATCTTCTGACATCCCCCCATCATCATGGGTGATTTCAACATCCCTATTGCTAATCCACATTCCAATACTGCTTCAAAACTGCTCTCTCTAATCTCCTCACTTGACCTCTCCCAGTGGATTGAATACGCTACTCATCAGGATGGCCACTGTCTTGTGTTCTCTAAACTATGCTCAGTTTCTAATTTTTTTAAAACTCCTTTCCACCTCTTGGATTATCACCTTATTAGTTACTCGCTCAGTCCCAGTTCATTAACCACCCTGCTGTCAAACTCTTCCAAGCCTCCTCATACCCGCAAGGATCTTAACTCTATTGATTTTCAACAGTTTTCCACCTCTCTCCAATACTTTCTCTCCCACATTTCTACATTCTCCTCCCCTGATATGGCAATTCCTCATTTTCACCATACCCTAGCAACTGCCCTTCAAGTGGCTCCAGTGACTCTTCATACTCCATGTAGACTTCGTTGTCAACCATGGCACACTAAAGTAACACAAAATCTGCAAAAACTTTCTCATAAAGCAGAACGTCACTGGTGCAAATCTTGTACCTCTAAGGATTTCAGCGCACATACTGCTATCTACCACTCTTATTAAAATGCTCTGGACACTGCTAAACAAGCATACTTCCAACCACTCATATATGCTCAGGCTTCTAACCCCAAAAGCCTTTTTAACACATTTAAATCTCTTCCCAATCCTCCCACTCCAAACTAAGGGTGTGCACCGGCCACTTTTAGTGTTTTGGGTTCTGATTAGCTTGAGGTTTTGGGTTCTGATTTGTTTTGCCAAAACATCCGAGGAAAGGTTTTGGTTCCGATTTCTTTTTAAAAAAGCATAAAAAATGCTAAAAACCAGTTTTGTGGGGTTTTTTTTCACTCCTACGCTATTTTTAACCTCAATAACATTCAATAACAATTCTTTCCACTAATTTCCAGTCTATTCAGAACACCTCACAATATTGTTTTTAGGCCAAAAGGTTGCACCGAGGTAGCTTGAGCACATAATGCCAAAAAAAGAGGTACAAGATGGAATTGTTCTGGGCCCTCCCTCCCACCCCTCGTGAGATTCGACGCGAGACTTGGACGACAGAGCCTCGTTTTTAATTTTTTGCCCGCCGGAAATATCTGAACAGTGCTCGGATCCCGTTCGGATCCGCACTGTTCCGCTCATCTCTACTCCAAACCCTCCGACTAACATCAGTGCCCAGGATCTTGCCTTCTATTTCAAGGACAAGATTGATAAGATCAGACTTGAAATGGCATCATCTCCTGACTAGAAATCAGCTCAATTCCTTCCCAGCATCCTCTGACACCCTCTCTTCATTTGATCCCACAAATAAAGAGGACATTTCTACTCTCTTCTGATCTTCCCACAAATTTGCAGGTCCTTGTCTTGTGTGCTCATGTCACCTCTAACTAAAATCTGTAATCTATCTTTCTCTACTGGTATCTTTCCATCACTATTCAAGCACGGAGTGATTACTCCTATTCTAAAAAACAAAATTCTGACCCAAACTCTCTCAAATTAACGCCCCATCTCTCAGCTCCCATGCCCCTCCAGACTTCTTCAGTGAATTAATAATACAAAAATAGGGTGAAGTCAAAGCGCTTCTCGTTCCATCATAAATAGATAAAGAGTAAACTACATAATCGTAGTCAAAGTCTCAAAATGGCAAAATCATGAATATTCTTCAATCCCCACAAAGTATGGCAGGCATATAATTAAACCAGATATGATTCCACAACGTTCCTTCAATCCTCGCCACATGGGATTGTACTTACAGGACTTCCGTCTTGGAGATCAATGTAATCAAAATCCTTAGCAAGGGTTCCGAATGTGATGTTGGATTCACTTGCTACTTTCGATTGGGCAATGCTTCTCCGTGCTTCCAACGTCAAGGCACGATTTTGTAGTTTACTCTTTACCTATTTATGGTGGAACCAGAAGCGCTTTGATTTTACCCTATTTTTGTATTGTTTATTAGACGTGTTAACATTTAGGTGTATTGCTTTAGGGTGAGGTAGAGCGGTCTGTTTGAGCGCCTGTTGTATTTGTTCTTTTTCCCTTATTCTTGAGAGGATTGCCTACACTCGCCTCATACGTTTCCTTTCTACAAACAACTTATTCGATCCACTTCAGTCAGGCTTTCGCTCTCTCAACACGCTACAGAGACTGCGCTGACCAAGGTTGTCAATGATCTGATTACAGCTAATCTAAATACCGACTGTCTTTCTGCCATTTCATCTTGGCTGTCCTCACGCCAACTCAAACTCAATATTTCAAAAACAGAATTAATAATATTCCCACCCAACAATAGAAGCTTGTTGCCTGACATTTCAATTTCTGTTGACATAAATCCCACCCAGCAATCTTGCTGCCTATGTGTAATCTTTGACTCGCAACTATCCTTTGTTCCCCACATCAACTCTATATTTACATCATGTTGCATACATCTAAAAAACATTTCCAGAAAACGTACATATCTCATACAAGACATTTCAAAAACTTTAATTCATGCACTCATCATCTCCCACATCGACTATTGTAATTCCTACCTTATTGGTCTTCACAAAATCAGACTCGAGCCCCTACAATCTTTTTTTCACGCAGCAGCTAGATTGATTTTCCTTCCAAATCGTTTTTCGTCTGCTGAGTCATTCTGTCAGTCTCTACATTGGTTGCCTGTTTCTCAAAGAATCCAATATAAAATTCTTCTAACATACAAGGCCATCAACAAAATTGCACCGACATTCATCTCCCTACTTGTCTCAAAATATCTCCCAACTTGACACCTCCGTTCTGCACAAGATCTGCGTCTCTCTTCCAGTCTCATCACTTCCTCCCATTCTCGGTTATAGGACTTTTTTCGGCCTGCACCCACTTTATGGAATTCACTCCCTCTCACCACAAGACTTTCCTCTAGGGGTAAATGTATGAAAGTCCGGTTTTTTCATAAATTTACCCCCTAGTCTTCAAATCTCTTCTCTGAAAACCCACCTCTTCAGACAAGTTTATAATATTCCTCTACCACCCTCTTAATCACCCTAGATTACCCTATTACCACCCTCTATACTGCTAACAGAAGACAACAACCCTCTGACCAACATAGTTGTGTGACTGAGCACACAGCCCACTAAATACTTTGTAACCTTTGCATTCTAGCTGGGCAAATATTCAATATGATATAGCACTTACCCATGTGTATCAAACCATTGTCCCATAGATTGTAAACTTGTGAGCAGGGCCCTCTTACCTCTCTGTCTGTATGTATTACCCAGTATTGTTTTATTACTGTTTGTTCCCAATTGTAAAGCGCTACGGAATCTGCTGGCGCTATATAAATAAATGTTGATGATGATGATAGTTCAAAAATAGCCACAGTGAACTAGAAAAATGACATGAAAGTATGGTTTTAAATAGACTGGCACAGTGATGTTAGAATAGGCATGACATGCCCAAATATATACTTATACATGTGTAATTATATGCACACATGCATAACTATTAATTAATGTTACAAAAAATTGATTATGCTGCTTTTGTGAAGATGCCAGATATGGCAAGTAGAGTGACAAGAACGGCAATGGGAATGTTGCAGGTATATAACATTATTCCACCTTACAGCAGGTGGACCACAGACACCAGTTACCAGTTAAATTAAATGTCCCATCAACTTTTAATAAGGCAAGGAGTATGGACATAGCAGCTGTAATCTAAGATCATCCCCTACGATCTTAAAGTTTCCAGTCTACAAGATACTGCAGGTGATCTCAAGAGATACAGGAATCAAGAATCTGGCTTACTTTAAAAATGCCCTGGTCATCGGTTGCAAACATTCTGGGAGGAGAAGACTGGAAGGTGTATTTGAGAATGAAATAATAAACAGTAATGAAAAATGTTTGTCATTTTGAGGTTTGAAGTCAATTTGAATTGGAAAGAGCTGTGATTAATAGGATTAAGAATTCAGTATGGAGCAATTAAATGAGTGAGCTAAGAAGAAGTCATAATGATGAAGAACATGAATGGGTGTCTTTACTTTAATAAAAATGACAACAATACAGATTGGGTTTCATTTTCGGCTAACTGGATGTCACAGAATTAATTTAGAAGCAAGTGAGATAAGAGTTGAAGGTGTTTGCATTCAGGAAATATGGTCCCAGAACTACATAAAAAATGTTGTTTTGGGGATTTGTACTCGTGTATAGTGAATTAAATTCTACAAAGGAGATTGTCTTATTTATCATAAAGACATATGAGTAGTGCAAATTTAGAATGAAGATGCATTTTTGAGTAAGATCCACATTTTGATACAGTAGATTTTTGTATATAATTGGCTTATACCCCCTTACGTCTTTAATGCGACCATGCATACACTAAGAGTTTGTTCATGTAACTGCGACATAATTAGTTGCAGATACATTCCCATATGCCCCTTTTAGGATGCCTATCTCTTGCAGGGTCTTTAGGAGTGGTGCAACAATATGCAATGATGATGCAGCAACACTATCTAGATGTTTCTGATTGGCTGATTGCATATTGTCCCATCCATCTGATGGATTACCACTGTGTCTGTATTAAGTTAAAGTCATGTATTCGCATTACTTAATTGACAATTTAATTTGGACTACTGCAGTAAAGAACATTCCCATTGTATTTTTCAAGGGGGAAATAATGGCTTTGGAGGTGTTTGTAATTCATTATATGTTAAATGGAAATGTTTAAATGAATTTTCCTATTTATTATTTCTCTTACATATATGACACTTCATTATATTACTGTATTATTTGCAAATAGGATAATGCGAATTTAGCATTTAATGCTTACATTGTAAAGACACATCTCTATGGGGCATAAGAATACACATGTATATGCTTGACATGCATCTGGTGCAATTGCTGCTTTTTTGAACTGCACACATCATGAGATGCTTTTAACTCAACATATACACATTAGCATAGGCGGATTTCCATAGGCCTTACAGGACTTTTCCTGTAGTCTGGTGTCCTCATAGGGCCATATGATGTATTTTATTTTAATTGTATTTCAGATTTTTCCAAAAATAACTGATTTATTTTCCACTTGGCAGACTGGACTTATTGGCTCCAGCCTATTAGTGCCTGACCCCAACATTGGTCTGATTTCAGGTGGTTGCCCCTCCCCTGGACCAACCATCTTATTACATGTGCTGGGAATCAGTCCTGGGCTTATCTGTCCCCACCATCCCTGCCACCACTGTGTTTGTGCATCGCATTGTGTAAGAGACATGGGCTAGCCTACTATCAGGCTGGTATTTCCAAAGTGCAGATCCGGTGAAGAGGAAGTTTGATGGCTTTCTTTTCACAGAAGACATCAGCAAACGTTTGGTACTGGGAAAGTAAAGTCTGAAGGGATAACAGTTGAACTGACGTAGAGGAATAATCCGGGTTTGGAATAAGCCACCAGTAATCTTTCTTCCATCAATAGCAGTGAGACATACCAGACGTTCCAGAGGAACAGTTGGTATGGAGAATTGCAACACAATTGAGGCAGAAATAAAATTGCCCGCTACACCTGAGTCAGGAAGGACTGAAAGGAAGATGGGATTTTCACCATAAAACAAGAGGATGGGAAAAAGAAGGTTCTCCTCATAATAGGAATTGGAGGGACAGACATAGCGAGTCCTGTCCATGCCCTGTTAGTCCTTGTCGTTTCCTGTGCGGATCAGACAGGTGCCAAGAAGATGAACACTTCTCCCGCAGTAGACAGTTTGTTCTTGAATCTTCTCTCTCTTCAGGGGTAAGGCAAGTTCTACCTAACTGCATGGGTTCTTCAGGCGGAAGTGTAGAAGCCTGGAAATGAGGGACTAAGCAGATGGTACTGTACTGACTCTGCTCCTCCAGTGATCTCTCCTTGAAACATAGGTCCACCTTTACACACAAGGAGCTAAGATTGTCAAGAGAAGCTGGAAGTTTGCTAGAGACTAACTTGTCCTTTATGTGGTCAGATAACCCCTGCTAAAAGGTTGCCACCAAAGCTTCATTGTTCCAATGAAGTTCAGAGGCCATAGTCCTAAACTAGGCAGCATTTGGCCTAGCGACTTGGAGCCTTGTCGTAAACGAAGAATCTCTTTGGCTGCATTGAAAACTTTGTCCGGCTTGTCAAAGAATTTCTTAAATGTAGCTATAAATTCAGAGCAGTTATGAAGCAAGGGATCATTCCTCTCCCATAAAGGAGATGCCCAAGCAAGTGCTTGACCTGAAAGAAGATGTATAATATAGGCGACCTTGGCTTTCTCAGAAGGGAAATTCCTGTGAAGAAGCTAAAACTGAACTGCACACTGATTTAGGAACCGTCTGCACAGCTTGGGATCCCCATCAAACTTGGGTGGATTTGGAATGCGCAGTTGAGAGGTAATTGCAGTTGCTGGAGCAGACACTGATTCCGGAGGAGATGCCAAAGATCCATAAGCTAAGAGACTCTGCAGGGTGTCCAGGCAAGCAGATAAACCATGGAGAAACTTCATAAGGTGCTCTTGATTGGTCTCCTGTTTCTTTACTCTTCCTACAAGATGGTGTAATAAATCTCTATGTGAGGGATTTCGGGCCGGGTCCTTGTTGGGTCAGAGCAAACTGTTACAAAATGCCAATGAGAAGTGATAACCCTGATTGACACTGGCATTCCAGAGCTGCGAAGTCTAATGAGTTCCCCGGTATTCAAGAACTTCCGCAAGGCAGAATGGGCTTTGCTGTCAGGAACTCACAGGTTGCGATCCACTGGACTGCCTCAGGATGTAGCACTGCAGATAGAAGAGGTGGATACAGAAACAGGTATACACTGGAATCAATGCAGTGTAGTCAGAGTAGCCAAACTCGGTACACATGGGAGTAGCCAAATAGGAAACCGTAGAATGGTCACAAAAAGCCAGGTTTGGTACACGTGCAGACTGAGCAGCCAAGGCAAATAGCAAAAGCGGAGTCAAAAGGAAGTCAGGTCCAGTACACAAATATAAGGCAGAGGTTAGTCAGATAAGCTGAGGTTCAGTACCCTGGGGCTCTGTGGAATCACACAGGGAGAAGAGAATGGAACACACACTGAAGAGTAGAACCAGGGATCAGATGCACAGCAACAAATTTGCTTGGACACTGAACATGTGCTTTTTGTATACTATATATAACAACTAACGTGTTTTCTAATGAGGTAAGTCACAGAATAATATTAATGGGACATTGAAAGGTATGATGAGTAAGCAACATCCCTGCCATTTTTTGGGGAAAACTTATCAGATATATGGATATATTTTGAGTGAAATGGGAGCTGTCCACAAAAAGATATCAGAGTAATTGATGAATACTAATATCAAATTAATTATGTATAGCGATTAAGTAATACAGTTGGTGGACAAATGTTGACCACTGAGTACATTTCTGATGTGTTCTGAAAGTCCCTGTCAAATGTCAGCATCCAAAAGCTTGTTTTGGCATGTCCCAAAAGTCAGTGTATGGAACTCTAGCTTGTTAACCTACAGTTCTAGTTCCTTGGCAAATACATAGAACGCTGACTGATGCAGCAAATACTTTCCCTAGCTTGAATCCCTTGCAGAAGGCTTCAACACTAGAAGAACTTCTAAAGTAGCCTAAGCTAAAGTGTTGTCTAATGTGATAACATATGCCACTTTTCATTGGGCAGAAAGAAATTTCACAAGACTAAATTCAAACCACATGTGTTTATATATATATATATATATATATATATATATATATATATATATATATATATATATATATAAATAAAGAGGTTTGCTTGTTTGTTTGTGGAGAATATCTTTGACACCCCTGCACTGATTCCAGTTGGATCCCGGACAGATTGTAAGGGGTTTAGAGACCTGGTCGGACCTCCCATTGGTGTACACTGGGCAGAACTTTAACTCGTGGAGCCTGTTCTGAGCCTTCCAAAGGATGGATTTGGATGAAGATTTAAAAAGGATCCCAGAAGACATACTAGGGTGTGTAAGTCTCAGTTGGACCTCCCGTTAGTGTATGCTGGCCAGAACTTTGACCTGAGGAGCATTTTCTGGGCTCTCCACTAGATGGATTGTTTGTTTGCATTCGGACACCCCTGCACCGATTGAGATGATAATTGTTTTTAAAATAAAAAGACAGTTGGCAGCGCTTATCCTTCACACTGCATATCTGTGTGTGTCTAGCAAAATGAAAACATGAGGTATTAGTTCATATTTTGATCAAAAAAATTAAGCCTGCATCCCAACGTCAAGGGAACCACAGCTGGTACCACATACAATATGGAATATACCGAGCGCGGGCTTATTGCCAAGCAGCTGGTACCATATATAATGTGAATTATTTTTAAAATGTTGGCAGTTACATCTAACTCATTGTTAACTTAATAACTTGAAAATTTAAACATGGGCAATGTCGGATACTTCAAATATTTAATTACTATAAAATACTAGAGATGGAGCGCAAAAAAAGTAATCTAAAAGACAACTGCCATTACAGGAGATGGTGCATAGAATAAATTTGGAGAGGTGCAGGAAGCATCTGGGGTCGAAGCCAGACCAGACTGTAGAGCACCCATACAGAAGGAGAGGCTGTGTAAACCTTGCAAACTCAATTATTGATTCCTTTCTTCAGGTACGGATTCCTAGATTCTGGGAAATAAAGTCTGGCATGGAGGCTTTGGCAGAATCCATTACATGGAAAATGATCATGAAATCACCAGACCACTAGTGCAAATAGGACTCACAGTGCCTGATATGTAAGGGGTGTACAGTGGCACTCGTGGCCAGTTATTTTCTCTAAAGGGAGTTCCTGAGTCACGGCGCTCAAGAAAATCCCTCGGAGTGGCAGATTATTATTACCTTTTATTTAAAAGGCACCACAAGGTGTCCAAAGTGCCGTACATATAATGGTTTTAACAAACACCAAAATTACATAGATACAAAAACAACAACATTACATAACTACAAACATCAAAAAATGTATAAATACAGTTCACAAAATGATATAATTAAGTAGAGAAAACACTAGGAGAGAGGGTCCTGCTCATGCGAGTTTACATTCTAGAGGACAAAGAATTGTACAGGTATTAGGCAGAAGAATAACCAGAGAAGGGCCATAATCAGGGCAAACAGCACATAATTTAAACAGTAGACAGAATAAGGTTGGTGCTAAGAACATTTAAAAGAGGATGAAAATAAATCATTGTCAGTATAAGTACTATGACAGCACAGATAACACTAGCACTGTTGTCCAGGCAATGTTCATGTAGAATGAACAATTTTAAATAAACTACACAGCAGTGTCAGAATTGTTGCAATGCTCCTAAACATGAGCACCTGACATGCACACAGAGAACAGGGTGAATGAACTGTGAGTAGAGGAGGTATTTAACTACTTAAGAAACAATTATTTTTGCTCATCACATCCAGCAAAAGTGGAAACTTTGGGAAATAGCATGCACAGTGTATCATGTGTCTGGTATTTCTGATGCAACCAAAAAATTAACATGCAGATTTGTAATATTTCATGACTTACACATCTGTGTAATTTTGTAAATATTCTTTTTTTAGTACATTTGTTGGCCACGTAATATCTTGGGCAGATTGCCAAGGTTTAGTGAAACATCGGAGTATTGTGTTGAACTAAATAATTGAGTATTTCTATTTTGTAATAGTGTGTGGAATGGGTATTTGGGAGGTGAACCATTTCTCTGGAGGCCTAAAGAGGCAAGAGAGGAAGGAAGAGGGGTTTGATGTGTTGTAAATAATTAAATGTGTAGCTATATCCAATTGTCATTGTTAAAGAGGCAATGTCAAGAAAGAAAGTGAGAAGTGAGAAATTATCTTTTAGCTTATCAAAAGACTATCTTAAAAACATTTACTTGCAACATAGGGCCTGGTGCAGAGTTGATCTCTTGGGTGTAATTCTTGTGAAACACGTGAAAATAGCGTATTTCAGTAGCACCGATCCAGCTCAGCATCTGCAGACTAGTATATGCGCCTGGCCAAGAGAAGGCCTTATGAATAAGGTTTTCTTCTTGTTTTAACTGTGATAACCTGTTCCCCAAAATTCATTTAAACTACACTGCACTCCCATACACATATACATTTTTTTCAAAATTTTTATAGATTAATAAAACACTTTGGGGGAGATTCAATTCCCTGCGTAATTCACCTTTTGTGTCTAGGATTCTGCATTTATCCATCATACCTGCTATTCCTGCTCCTTTTATGACTATGCTTGCTGTTAACCATTGACTGATCCGTGTTCAATAATAAAGACACTCTGTTTTCACTACCAGAACTCTCTGTAGTATTCATACTGGGAATCCTGACATGTACTAGACAGAGTTTTCTGCTTTTCCCTCTGACCTTTGCGGTAATGATTGAGCATTAGCAGCTGGGATCAGAAATAACAATGATATCTCTGCAAATAAAGTTGACCCTCAGGATCATAAGGTAGAATATACGCGGATAATATTCTAGTGACCCTGACTTAATCTTTTGTTTCCCTCTAGAATCTGTTTCAGGAAATCATATAAAGAGGTCTCTAATTTTGAAATATAAGCAGATAAAACTGAAGTATTAGGCCTTAATATGCCTACTGATAAGAAGTCTCGGATAGCCTCTAACTTTACATTTAGATGGCAGTCTCATAAATGAAACTATTAAGAGGTCCATTTTCTTGCTATACCAGTTTCAGGCCTGCCCAATAATTATTCTGACCAAGATTCTTCATAACCTTCCAACACAATCAAAGAGTTCATTATGTTTTAGCCTAAAAGAAAATAGCTTAATGATTTTCTATAGATGGTACTTGGTGCTTTCATTTCTACATATAACTTACCCCACTACTTCCAACCTTTGTTGGAGAGGATGTGGACATGAAGGCAATCTGTTGCTTACATAGTGGAATGCTCCAAAGCTTTCTTCTTTTTGGGCAGAGATCCACACATTTATTAACAGGATATTTAACATATACATACCAGATTCACCTTCCTACTCTTTATTGCCGCAGCCAATCCTCAGGCTCTCTAAAGAGACACACACAAATTGATACATTTAAGTGCTTTGAAATGCCAGATTGCTGCCTGTTGGAAAATCACTTAACCTCTCCCTCTTTCATTCTCAACAAAATCTGTTTCGTGATCACATGTACCCTTAACAACTCTCTTGGAAGCTTTGCAGCAACTTGAGAGCCTTAGTTGGCATACTTTATATGCCTCACCCCCTCTCAGTTTTAGGTTATTGGGCTTGTGAATGGAATATTGTGAAAATGATATAAGTCCTTGGATACATTCTACCAGGTTTAAACAATGCAGATTGGTGTTGGCATATTGAAGTTAACATGGGGCAGCACCTTATGACACATATTTTTACAACTCGTTCAGTTTGTGCCCAGGTAATTCAGATGGTTTAGAAAAGCACCAACATATTTTAATTGATGAACATTATACTAGGAGAAAGATCAGTTATAAAATCCATACTGATGTGAGTCCATGGTCTATAAGGTACAGGAAGAGGCAACAAGAGTCCCATAGGGGCCAAACGAGAAGATTTATGTTGAGCACAAACATCACAGGAGGCCACAAAATCTTTAACATCAGTACGAACGGATGGCCACCAATATGAGCGAGATATTAACTCATATGTCTTTCGAAATCCTGTATGGCCAGAAATTTTAGAGGCATGATACCATCGTAATAACTTCTTCCGAAGTGTAGTGGGGACAAAAGATTTACCAGGTGGAGGAGTCTCAGACAAAGTAGAAGCCAACAGGCATTTGGGATCCAGAATGAGACGATTCTCAAGAGGATCTACATCAGTTGAAGTGTCAAAAGCCAGAGGTAGGGCATCCGCTCTTTTATTCAAATGTCCAGGCTTGAAAGTGACATGAAGATTAAAACGAGAGAAAAAGAGGGACCATCGAGCATTGTCGAGGATTGAGACACTGTGCCGTTTGTAAATATAACGGATTTTTATGATCGGTAAAGATTGCTACTACGTGTTGTGCTCCTTCCAATAAATATCGCCATTCAGACAAGGCCAATTTCATTGCTAGTAATTCTTTATCTCCAATAGTATAGTTTTGTTCAGCTGGCAAAAACTTTCGAGAGAAAAAGGCACATGGTAACAAACGATTGGCCAACGAGCGTTGAGAGAGAACTGCCCCAATTCCAACTGCGGATGCATCTACTTCTAAAAAGAATGGTTGCGAAAGATTTGGCTGTTGAAGGATGGGTGCTGAAGAAAAGGCCTTTTTAAGATAAGAACAGGCCTCCAAAGTCTCTGCTGGCCATTTTTTAGGATTAGCCCCCTTCTTAGTAAGAGCTGTAAAAGGAGCCATAATAGTAGAATAATTCAAAATAAACTGTCTGTAGTAGTTTGCAAACCCTACAAAACATTGAATGGCTTTAAGAGTCACTGGGAGTGGCCAGTCCAGGATAGCTTGAACTTTCTCTGGATCCATCTGTAGACCTGATCCAGAAACGATAAAACCTAGGAAAGGCATAGATGTAGCTTCAAATGAACATTTTTCCAATTTACAATAAAGATGGTTTTTGCAGAGTCTACTTAGTACTTCAACTACATGTCTCCTATGAGTCTCCAGATCCTTAGAAAAAATGAGAATATCATCTAGATATACAACAACATAGGAGTAAAGAAGATCCCGGAATATTTCATTAATGAAACTTTGAAAAACGACTGGGGCATTACAAAGTCCAAATGGCATTACCAAATATTCAAAATGTCCATCACGAGTATTGAAAGCGGTTTTCCACTCATCTCCAGACCGAATACGTATTAAATTGTAGGCACCTCTCAAATCTAATTTCGTGAAGATGTTAGCACCTTTAATTCGGTCAAATAATTCAGTAATCAGAGGGATGGGATACCGATTTTTTACAGTCACTGAATTAAGGCCACGATAGTCAATACAAGGGTGGAGAGAACAGTCTTTTTTTTTTACAAAAAAGAATCCAGCCACAGCCGGGGAGACAGAGGGTCTAATGAATCCTCTTTGTAAATTCTCTTGTACATAAACGGACATGGCCTAAGTCTCTGGTTGGGAGAGAGGATACACCCGACCTCTAGGTGGGTTTTTGTCAGGTAGTAGCTCTATAGGACAATCCCACAAACGATGAGGAGGAAGAATCTCTGCACAAACTTTGTCAAAAACATCAGCAAATGATTGATACTGAGAAGGTAGTGTAGATAATTCTGATGGTATATTCACCTTGGAAGAACAAAGAGGTTTCACTTTGTGTAACCATTTAGAATGACATTGTGGACCCCACGATAGAATCTCAGAAGTCTTCCAATCCAGTTGAGGAGAGTGAACTTGAAGCCATGGGAGACCCAAAATGACAGGTGACGTAGTACATGGCATTATAAAAAAGGAAATACTTTCAAAATGTAGTGCTCCTATATTGAGGCAAATTAATTTGGTACGGGCATGAATTACACCCTTAGGAAGTCGAGAGCCATCAATAGCTGTGATGACTACAGGGTTCTCCAGCGGAACAATTGGAATGGCCCATAAGGTAACTACATCTTGTGAAATAAAGTTTCCTGCAGCACCAGAGTCAATTAAGGCTTGGGTAGAATGTCTCTTGGAATCATACAATAACAAAACTGGAATAGTACAAGCAATAGAAGAGGAGGTTCCCTCTGTCCCCAATCTGACCTCCCCAGAACAGATCAGGGTCTGGCGTTTCCCGGCCTCTTACAGCAGGTATTCAAGAAGTGACCAGAGTCACCCACCACAATAAATACATAACTTCTCACGCCGTCTACGGTCACGTTCCTCCGGGGTCAACCGAGATCTTCCAACCTGCATAGGCTCATCAGCCATAGGTACTTGTGAAGGAGGATGTGACATAGATTCAAAAGTTACATGACGTCCTGCTCCTCTCTCCTCCGTTCTTTCTCTAAAGCACAAATCCACTTTGTTACATAAGGAGATAATAGCATCCAACGTAGTAGGGAGTTCATGAGGTGCTAATGCATCTTTAATGCGGTCTGATAGCCCCTGCCAGAAAGCAGCTACCAACGCTTCTTCATTCCATGACAGTTCTGAAGATAATATACAAAAGTCAATTACATATTATGCCACTGTATGAGTCCCTTGACGAAGACGAAATATGGCCATTGAGGCAGAGGTGAGACGGCCAGGTTCGTCAAAGATCTGACGAAACATCAAAAGAAAGGCTGCATAATCAGAAAGAAGTGGGTCATTCCTTTCCCAAAGTGGAGACACCCAGGCTAGGGCTTGGCCATTCAACAGAGAAACCACATATGCCACTTTGGACCTATCAGTGGGAAATTCTGTGATTGAAGTTCAAACTGAATCGAACACTGATTAAGGAAACCACAACACATTTTGGGATTCCCATCAAATTTGGCTGCAACAGGTAACCTGAGTGTAGATGAAGTCACAGGGGAGGCCTGGTGTCCCGAGACTTGATCCAGGGAAGAAGCTGACACTTCTGGTGGATTAGTTGGCAATAAGTCCAAACGACCAGAAAGTGCCTGGAGACATTGCAATACTTGAAGCTGTGTATTATCCTGTCGTTCCACACGACCAATCAGATGTTGTAGCATATCATCATCATCATTTCATCATCATCATTTATTTATATAGCGCCAACATATTCCGTAGCGCTTTATCCCTTGTGGAGGGCTCCACCAGGGGATCAGACATTATGGCCTGATCTTACTGTTGCGGCTAGGAATATTTGTGGATCCCCAACCTCTACTTAGATGGTAAAGCAGAGGGTGGTGGAGACAAAACACGCTGGGATAAGTTCAGATGGAGAATCACAATGAAGAAATACTCAGACGATAAAGTAGTGTTGCAACTTTAGTATATTGTTCAATGGTGCAACAGCAGTAATAAAAGGCATGTACAACTCAGCTGTGCTGAGCACACAGTAGTTGAGAAATAAAACATTCACATCAGTACTTCAAGTGGAAACCATGAGCAACAGCATGAAAAACAATCAATACAGTTCAACGCTGAGATGATGATCCAGAACACTTATAACCTTGTAATACAGACAGCAATAAAGGAGAATCACTGACACAGCTTGAAAGTCCGATGAGGATAGTAAATAGACTTGGCTGATCCAGATGGAATGTGATTCACTTTAGCGGATGGTGATAGGTAATGTAACGGTTCTTGTCAGCGGAACAACAGATGTATATATAGTCCAAGAGCTTGGTGAACTAGAGACATGCAATAGAATGTTGCTAGAAGTACAGCGTGACAATAGAAGTCCAACACACAGAGAAACGTAAGTTTATCCCTTTGACAGAAAGCAGCTGATATCGCACAGAACTTAATTAAAGGAACTGGCTCCTAGCTCGGCAATGATTCTTAGAAATAGTCCAGCAATTCACAAACAGCAGAATGATAATAATAGCTATGCCAGACCTTGAACCAGATGACCAGAACTTGATTGTAGTTCAACAGAATAATGAACAGCCGAGCAGAGCGGTAATGAATCCAATCAATATGAGCACAGTTTATAACAAGCAACTCACGACAATTCAATGTGCAGATGAAAGTTCAATGAATAGTTGCAGCTTAGAGATGACCCATGAAATGGTATTCAGCAGGGCCAAATAGAGATCAGCGATGACAGGCAATCTCGGCAACCGAATAACATCCAGGAGACACTCAGGGAGTTAGGTATGCAGCCAGAACCCACGATAGTGTGAGTAACGCGAAGATCAGGCAATGAATCCCTGATCACAAGAGGTTGATATAGTCTTCAGTAACCAATAAGCTTCAGAAGGAGGTTTCCAATTAGGATAACAGAAAACAGCTATGAAAAGGTAGAGACTCTGAAACAGGAGACAAGCACCAACATAGTTCCTTAAAGGGCAAGTCACACAACAGCACCTAGTTATAAGAGCGGTGTGGGACAGGAATACAATTGAGGAAAATTGGACATTTCAGTCTTGATAGACCCCCTCATGAAAATGCACAATCTGATGTCTAAAGCAGAAGATTTTAAACTTCTTTTTCCACATAGCCCTCACACCCCACCTTTGGGGTTTAGCTGTCAAAGGACAGATTTTTCTCCCTAATTTTAAAGTATCTCAAACAGTTCCATCATGTTAAATAAAATGTAAAATAGTGTGAGAAAGTACACCATTCACAGGAATCAGACACAGGTATGCTGAACCATTTAGCTGATTATTAGCAGTTGTTAGGATGGTAAAACAGCTCCAATGCTGGTACAGCAATCATATCCAGTAACAGTACACGAAAATCCCTACCACCTACATCTGACTAGACATTACTTCCCTGTCTAGTCGCCGGCCACTTACTGGTATTGGTGGCACCCACACATACAGACAGTGTCTTTAGCCTCCACTCCAAGCACTACAACAAATCACAGCAAACCAATCACACCCATGTGGAACACCTGTGTGTGTTTGTGCTAAGAGAGGAACCTAGGGAAAACTTCACCCTGTCTACAGCCTGTTGCTGCAGACTAACTGTGTTCCTACCTGTTCCCTTACAGGGAACTGTGGCAAATATCCCTCTTTGCCACAATAGTAATTTCTGTATTTTTAAAGAATAAGTTAAAGCAGGACATATTTATGAAACACTCATATAAGGAGTATTTGATAATTATTACAGATAGAAAAGTGTACTAGATTAACTCTTACAGATATTAGCAATACTTCTTCAGAAGAGGACTGAAAAAAATCTGCTGTAAAGTCATGTGGAGATAGCATAGACTTGCTTTCAATCTGTAGTGTTTGATTTTACACCACGTAACAGCTAGGTTCCTTACAGTACAGTTTAAAAGCTGATAGAGATCTATCTAATTGGTGCTAATTGGTAAGCCAAATAAGTTAAATGTTGCAACAAGGAATACTTAATTAGCTAATTTCCTTCATCTGGTCTATTCTGTGGGTGTAGACTATTAGTTCTCATGGTTAGGTTTGGAATTAACCACTGCAACGATGAGTTGTATATGGTTTTAAAAATGCTAAATAGTCAGTTTTTAAATTTACCTTTAATCAAGCAAACTTGACTTATGCCACTGACCTCAAAAACAGACAAAATACAGTTAAAATTGCTGATGCCCATGTGACATTTCAGAGCAAAGTATGGTCCATGGTGATTCGTGGTTAAACAGCCAACACTGGAGAATAGAACAGAAACATCACAAGAGTTATGGCATGCATGTAAATTAATTTAATTGTATTGACAACATTATATTAGAACATTGGCATCAAAAGTATTACTTCACTGGGAGCTGATATTCAGCTAGGGAGAAAAAACTATTTCTTCATATCCAAATTAAAAAAACATATTTTGTGGCTCTAATGTATGAATTGGAAGTAATGATTATTCCAAATTCATGTTGAATTACCAGGATTGTGCAGCCGTGACTGGGGGCATAATATAGATATAACGTGGATGGTACAGTGTACTGTCACAGGTTTCATTTTTAACATTACAGGTTGATATTTACCAGGGAATGTCATAAGTGGATGAATGAGAGCGTAGCATGAATAAACCCTGTACTAACAAAAGGGATTTCATTGCATTACTTTGTAGGCTCATCTATCATGAAAAGGATTACGTGAAACACTATCAGATACATCAAGTGAGAGCCAAGAACAATAAAATATATTACATAGACGTCTTATTTGTAAAGCTGAAACAGCATCATCAAATTGAATGTGCCCTTTTTACAGTAATTGCAAATTTTAAGAACTTAATATAGAACCTTTATTTTAAACCAAGTCATGGCCCTAACTGCATTAGACTAATCTTGTACAGTGTGATATCCAAATCAGCATTGATTGACTGTGGCTAAGTACCCTTGTGATATAGCTTATTGGCTGATTATAGCTTAGTTGGCCTATTTGTCAACGGTGGTAGTCAAATTTACGATGATGACAATTCCGACAACAGTTACATCAACACTGAAATGGCGAATCCTTTAATAGTGACGTACAAAATACCGATTTACATAAAAAGTGACAGCCATGATTTCCGACCTCCCTGGGATTAATACCGACAGGAGAAAATGCACTCAGTGTGACTGGCAACACTTAAAACGGCGACAGTTACATTGGCGGAATTAAGGGGGCAATCCGAAAACCCACCAGCTGTCTAATCTACAAATCTTACTAAAAAATATGAAAAAACAAAGTGGTATCCCAGTGCTGTGAGGCAGAAGTGCTAATCACTAAGCCACTGTGCTGTCCCCACGGTATGTATGTATATATATTTATATATATATATATATATATATATATATATATAAAAACAATGTGGAAAGACAACGGCGCTCAGTGCAAACACCAATGATCACGTGTTTAAAACCTGTGCTCAAAATATTAAAATCACATACAGTAGGCTGCTTCCCTTTGAAACATCAGCTTGCAGATGTACAATCTAAATATACAAAAGCTGAGGACGCATTGTCACCTGTCTGAGAGGGCTGAGGAATTATATCTCCTGTCTGTATATTGGTGTAAAGGAGCCAGGATCACTAGTGGATGGCGAGATCTTTACTGGACAGTGGACGATCACAGTGCACAGATAAGCTTGAATTAATTTATTCAAGTTTGGAGTACCCTAATCTGCACAAGAAGGATCTGGAGATCGCAGAGGGATATTTTCTCAGATAAGCGAAATTACCTTTTTTTTATCTGGTACGAGGATAATTTGATAATTAATCTGATCACTGCTCCGATGTGGCAATATCACACTATGTTTTGGCGCTTCTTTTGTATATATATATATATACTAGGATAGTAGAAGTCGCCGAGTTTCATGGGCAAAAGAAATAGCCGCATTGCCACCTGAGCCAAAGCGTATCAAGCTGCGATTTGTTCAGCGATTTGAAATCGCTGCCATTCACAACACATTGATGGCGGTTTTAAGCGCCAAGCTGCCATATGTATTATACTGCGTGTTTGAGGCTAAAATTTAAAATCACTTTTGATGCCTTTCGATCTGCAGCAGTTTTCAGGCAACCACAAAAGCATGAACTCGGCAGCATTTTGTTTAAAAAGGGCAATCTTTAAAAAAAAAGTAATTTCTAATTGGTTGCAAGCATAACATTGAAACCTCGCTCGATTTTGACCTCACCAAGCATATAAAAGCCTGTCTACTTCCTTATATTAGTTGATATGGGCTGCAGGTAGTGAGAGTAGTGGAGCTAGCAGGAGAATGGTGAGTGTTGTTAAAAAAGAGTACTGAGAGTTTTAGTTTCTGTACCTTTCGTATAGATTGAATGGTCTGGTCTTATCTCTGTTGTAGGCAGTATTTTGTCTCTGTGTAACTTGTATATGAGTGTGGTGTCTTTATGATGGTGAGAAGGAGAGGTGAGCAGTCCAGGGACAGTGGGGTAGGAGATAGAGAGAGAGGAACAAGTAGGTGAAAAGGGTCAGCAGCTTGAGCAAGAGGCAGGGTCTTCTGCTGCTAGTGGGAAGACTAAATCTGAGAGCAATGTGTGCTTTAGCTTTGAGGAAAATTGTGTGCTTGTCAGAAACACAGTGCCAGTGTATGACAGGCTTTCCGACAGTCAAAAAGCAAAAACACCATTTAAAAAAAAACAAAACAGCTGTGGACATCTGTATGTGCTGTTGTGAATATGGTTGGCCCTATTAAACGAACAATTGAGAATTGCTGCAAGCGCATATCAGATATAAAGAGAAAGGTCAAAGAAAAAATGTCAGATAATAGGGGAGCGACAACAAGGACTGGGAAAAAATGGGGGATTGTCCATTGTACTATTCACAAGCAGCCCCAGTACTGTAAGAAACTAGATAAGAAAGCATAAGTCCTAGGAGGTGGCAAATATGCAACAGGTTCAGTGTCACATAACCCCATGTCTATTACACAGCAGAGCCTTCACCACTTATTCTGGGCTGGTACTATAATTTGGGGTGACCACAACATTGGGTCCTGCCAACCACAAGTGCCCAGGGCCGGATTAAGGGAATGGAGGCACTTGGGCTAAGGGGGCCTCCATTCCCCTGTGAGGGCCCCCCCCCCCCCCCGTGATCCGAGCCGGCACTTACCTCCTTCTCCTCCTTCCCCGGCGCGCTGTACACTCTTTACTGAGGAGATCTCGTGAGAGTGAAACTCACGAGATCTCCTCAGTAAGGAGAATACAGCGCGCCGGGGAAGTACTGCAGTGAAAGGGCTCAGCAGCACTGATCGGGCTGGGGGCGCCCCCGCCCCCGACCGATCAATACTGCTGCTGAGCACTTTTAAGGGCCCCCTGGATGCCAGAGGCCCCTGGGCTGTAGCCCAGTTAGCCCTATGGTTAATCTGGCCCTGCAAGTGCCAGGGTGGTTGTTTAGTATTTATTTGAACCCACACAGCACCAGGTGGGACAGGAAGACCTTTCTTCCCAATGCCATGCTATTAACCCCTTACCCACAACTCATCAGGTGAGGCTGGTGAACTGTGGGTAAGGGCTTAACCTGCTCCATTTTAAAATTGGCTGAATTGATTCTCTTGAAGATGCACCTTGCCAACATTTAACTGCTTGTCATACAAATGGATTTTACTATTAAAAAGTTATAAGTATCTAAAAATACAGGATCATAATAGAAAGTACAGTTAAACTATAACACATACTAGTACACACATACATATATAAATTATTATTATTATTATTATTATTATTATTGTTGTTGTTTAAATGTGTTTTTGTAGACTTAAGTATTTATGACCCGAATTATGTAAAAAAAATTTTTGCCAGAAAATCCCAGATTCCAAGCAATCTGAATAGTCGATCCCATACCTGTGTATATATACGTACGGGTGCACATATACACGATGAGCAGGCAATAATTCAAGTAGGGCACCCTCTTTTGGAAGAGGAGACTCTTTTATTTTGGAGTGGGGGTGAAAATGAAGCATTTTTAAAGCCCCTCCCCAATCCTCTTTACCATTTTGGGCTGCGTGGAGTGGAGTGGAGTGGAGTTCCATTCTCCCTTTAGCAGTTAAGAAGTTAATAAACTCCACCCAAAACAAAAGTTTTATTTTTATGTGAAAATATCTTTTAAACTCGGATTCACTGTGGAAAAATCACGGTGCTTAATGGGTGGCAGTGCCTGCAGCTGTGTCAGAGTACAAAGGGAAAAAATACTAAATAGACGTACCTGTATCTTTCACCGACAAAGCCAGCACGCCAGTTTTGTTCATGTCTCCAAATTGCTTGCTATAAGGCCAAGTGCAGGAACGCAGATGTGGCTTTGATTTACACTGATACCTGCACCCACTCTTGTGTTATTTTCAATCTTGTATTGGGCAACCGGAAATAATTAAGAGAAGAGTGCAGTAAATTTCCCTGTTAACCCTTAACACACACATAAGGACCCATGTGCAAACATATCTTGATTTTATATTATGAGTCTCAATTTAAAAAGAGCAATCTGTTTGAGCTATATTGCCATAAGAGGAAGCACTAATGACTTATAAATTATGGGGGCAGTCATTATTTATTGATTAAGGGGCAAAATTAATTTCTAATTAACTTTTGGGGGCAATTTTTTTTTTTTTACATTACAGCCTCAAACAGCCTCAAACTGCGTTATAGCAAATACGGCAATTTGGAGTACTGATCCGCCAGCAATTTTAAAACCGCCACCAAACACGATTTATAGTAAATCTGCCCCCTCCAGCTGATAGTTCTTAGCATTGCAACTATATTATGTTAAATTTGTGGCTGTCTAATCACATTTTTTATTGGCCAGTTGGACTACTGCATGAAAGTAGCTTCCTAAAGCGGTAAGTTATGGTTGTGGACGTGCTTGTATTTAATTACATTTTATATGGAAAATGCACATTTCTATTAATAACACTGTAGTGACATTATTCTCCCTGGTGTATATCATTCTTCATTACATTATATTGTGTGTGAAAAGGGTAATGCGACTTCCACATTGCTACCTAACACTGTCAAAGCGTCATTTCACTACTATCATGGTGTATAAATATATGTATTGTTAGGCCAAATGTAGACTTATTTCTGTCTTTTGAGTTGGATGTACCAACATATACACATATAAGTAATTTGTGTATTTCAGAGAGCAAAATGCATCAAACTGTAAGTGAGGCTCAGAGTGTTCAATCAATCTGTGGAGTTTGTTGCTGATGTAGTAAAGTGCAAATAGTATACTTTGATTCAAGTCTCAAAAAGAGGTTGACTAGCAATGATAGTACATGCCAGCTCATGGACACCTAACTCATGGACATTTGTACAAAATGTAAAACATTACTAGGTCACAAGGGTGAGCTAGTGCGCTAATACAGCCCCAACTAGTTAGGTCATAGGTGGGATAAAAGGCAGAATAATATTTACAGTGTGCAGTGAGATTCAGAGTTGGCAGGGGGCACATGTTAGCTCAACTGCAAATTGCAGTGTAAAAATACAGCTGTCCACTATATATGTGCAGCATGCAAATATAGCTAGTATGTTCCCTGCATGCAAAAATAAATAATAATAAATGCATGTGCACCCCTTGCATTGCCACGTGGATTGTCCAAGAAGAAATTGTAACTGTAAATGAGTCAGGGGGGGCTTTTCACAACATCTATGGGGTGGTGGGCTAGTGTTTGGGGTTGCTACTGCTTTGAATACTAGGGGGGCATAGAGAGGAAGCAGAGAAAAAAAGTGTAAACTGTGGAGCAAATGGGAGATTTACTATTTGTCATGTATGTATGTGTTTGGTTTTATTGTTAATGAATTATCTGTATGTTGGTGAATGCTTTGTGTGTAACTGAGCAGTTACTTGCCACACAGGAAGTTACTCCTTTGCAGAACACTTGCTAGCTGGTTGGACAAACTGTGAGGCAAATCACCACCAATGCTAATATAATTAAATGACATAATTTGCTATATAGGTCTGTTTTCTGATTCATTTTAGACCCCCTTTGTTTGCCTTCAGCTGTGTCTCACATGCTATATTACAGGTATATCAATATACATAAAACGGACAATTGATCTATGTGAGTAAAATCACCTAATACAATATGTTTGTCATGACTAATTTAATTACTTAATTTAAGCACTTAATTCAGTTTTAGTAATACAAAGAATTTGCCCTTGAAAATATTTCCCTTGTCACTTGAGAGAATGAGGGATTTTTATAAAAGGGGTTTTGGCTCATCAGTGCAGATCAACATAGATAAAAAGCGTGACATAGTGAAAAATTCCGTGCCCTTGAAAAGATTCCCTGGCCGTGTTCCTCTCGTATACTTCAACTTGTTATATATCTAAATGAAATATTCATTGACAGCTGCCGCTCTTTGCTGCCTCCAGGTGAACTAATGTAACTCCTTCCAGGCAGCTTTCTTGAAGCAGTAAATTCATAATAACAATGTAACAATATAGGAGAGCTGATTGCTGTATTAATATTAATGATACATTTATTCATTAATAATGATAGTATGTCTTTCCTTGTATTCAATATTAATTATGTGAAATTTATAGCTAGGTATCATCTTTTTCTGTATTTCATCAATTTAAATAGCTTGTTGTTGCTTTAAAATTTGACTCCTTGGTGACAGAAGCATCGGGAAAGTAGAAAATGTTATATATACTGTATATATATCCTGAATGTCTATCATATATGTTTTCAAACCCTAGGGAGATTGTTTGTGTTTGGGAAAAAGCTTACCAGAGAGTGTGTTCAGCTCTTGGAGGAGCTGGTATAAGGGTCCCTGGGGTGTGAATGGAGAGACACGGTCTCCATTCATCAGAGCCATTTTGGGTTTTCCAATTAGCTAGCAAGTTGCTGGTAATTAGGAGTTATACCTGATGAGGTGCTGTTAAAATGCTGCTAGGCAATTCATTCAGTCTCTCAATACCTGAGGAGGAGGTCAGATGGCTCCTGGGAGATGTTGTAGTGTATCACCAGTAAGTTCTGTTATTTTTTTATGTGTGTGGGACACTAAGGGCTAGATTTACTAAACGGCGGGTTTGAAAAAGTGGAGATGTTGCCTATAGCAACCAATCAGATTCTAGGTTTCATTTTGTAGACAGCACTAAATAAATGAAAGCTAGAATGTGGTTGCTTGCTATAGGCAACATCTCCACTTTTTCAAACCCGCAGTTTAGTAAATATACCCCTAGGTCCTTCACTTTAGAGAGGGTATTCCCAGGCGCGGGCTGGCAGATATCAGCCCGGCGGGCGCACAGGCGGCCGCATCACGTGACACGCATCGCTTGTCACATGATGCGGCCGCCTGTGCGCTGACGCGGCCGCATCCCGTGTAAAAACAGGAGATAATTTATCCAGGGGGCGGCTGGCCGGCCTACCGCCCGGCCCTATCAGCGGTGAGACTGAGGGGCCAGGGGGGCCGCTGCCCCCTGGATAAATTATGAGGGTGTGGTTGTCACTGAACCTCGGTGTCAGTAAAAAAAAACAATGTTTAAGGCTGTTCTACAGGTGCTTTATTAACTGAATTTCCAATTATTCTGGTTTATATAGTCCACACAGCCATGTGGAGTTGATGGAAAAGCTTTATTTTATATTTTAAACAGAATTTTTGGTCTGGTAATCTGGGAGGCTGGTTCTACACCAAGAGCAATCTTTACCTGGCGGATTCCTGTAAGAATGGGGTAATGGGGTAGTTGACCCATGTCCGATACCTCCACTGCTTTAATTGTATAAACCAATCTTCATAAATTATTAATAAAATAACATCTATAGGAGAAAATCAAGAATTGGAAATACAGAGTTTACAATAAAAAATTAAATTTTTACTGATCTGGAGCTGGAGGGCAGAGCTGTCCCTGTGCTGTGATATACAGTCTCTCCTGAATTCCTCCCTCAATCATTCTATGGCCTGGCTGGTGGATGAGTGGGCACAACCCCCTCATGTTTACTCTGTTCCACCGGCCCTTGCAGCCTCCTAATTAATATTGTGAACAACAAATATAACTAACATGCTTAGCTTTGTTATAATATTTAAGACTTTTTGACAACAAAACTGCCAAATATTTTGTACTGGCTATGGTGTAGAGGAAGAAACAGGTGGATTTAAATAGCCAATGACATTAATGAAAAATTGTTATGTGAAAAAGCTATAATCAAATAGGACACCTACCAGCCCATCTGACTAATATCCAATGCAGAGACTTATGCAACACAGAGATCATCCTAGTGACCTTTATACAATACAGAGATCATCCTAGTGACCTTTATACACTACAGAGATCATCCTAGTGACCTTTATGCAATACAGAGATCATCCTAGTGACCTTTATACAATACAGAGATCATCCTAGTGACCTTTATACAATACAGAGATCATCCTAGGGACAATATACAATACAGGGATCATCTTAGTAATGATATAAAATTACAGAGATCACCCTAGTGACGATATACAATGCAGAGATCACATTAGTGACGATTTACAATCATAGCCAAAAGTTTTGAGAATGACACAAGTATTGGTTTTCACACAGTTTGCTGCTTCAGTGTTTTTAGACCTTTTTGTCAGATGTTGCTATGATATACTGAAGTAACATTACAAGCATTTCATAAGTGTTAAAGGCTTTTATTGACAATTACATTAAGTTTATGCAAAGAGTCAATATTTGTAGTGTTGACTGTTGACCTTTCTTTTTGAAGACCTCTGCAATTCACCCTGGCATGCTGTAAATCAACTTCAGGGCCACATACTGACTGATGGCCACCAATTCTTGCCTAATCAATGCTTGGAGTTTTTCAGAATGTGTGGGTTTTTGTTTGTCCACCCGCCTCTTGAGGATTGACCACAAATTCTCAATGGTATTAAAGTCTGGGGAGTTTCCTGGCCATGGACCCAACATTTCAATGTTTTGGTCCCCAAGCCACTTAGTTATCACTTTTGCCTTATGGCAACGTGCTCCATCATGCTGGAAAGGCATTGTTCATCACCAAACTGTTCTTGAATGGTTGGGAGACGTTGCCCTTGGAGAATGTTTTGGTACCATTCTGTATTCATGGCTGTGTTCTTAGGCAAAATTGTTAGTGAGCCCACTTCCTTGGCTGAGAAGCAACCCCACACATGAATGGTCTCAGGATGCTTTACTGTTGGCATGACACAGGACTGACGGTAGCGCTCACCCTTCTTTCTCCAGACAAGTGTTTTCCAGATGCCCCAAACAATCTGAAAGGGGATTCTTCAGAGAAAATGACTACCTCAGTCCTCAGCAATCCAATCCCTGTACCTTTTGCAGAATATCAGTCTGTCCCTGATGTTTGTCCTGGAGAGAAGTGGCTTCTTTACTGGCCTTCTTGACACCAGGCCATCCTCCAAAAGTCTTCACCTCACTGTGCGGGCAGATACAGTCACACCAGTCTGCCGCCATTCCTGAGCAAGCTCTGTACTGGTGGTGCCCGCAGATGAATCAACTTTAGGAGATGATCCTGGCACTTGCTGGACGTTCTTGGACCCCCCCAAATCCTTCTTCACAACTATTGAACCTTTCTCCTTGAAGTTCTTGATGATCCGATAAATGGTTGATTTAGGTGCAATCTTACTAGCAGCAATATCCTTGCCTGTGAAGCTATTTTTCTGCAAAGCAATGATGACTGCATGGGTTTCCTTGCAGATAACCATGGGTAACAGAGGAAGAACAATGATTTCAAGCACCACCCTCCTTTTAAAGCTTCCAGTGTGTTATTCTAACTCAATCAGCATGACAGAGTGATCTCCAGCCTTGTCCTCATCAACACTCTCACCTGTATTAACTAGAGAATCTCTGACCTGATGTCAGCTGGTCCTTTTGTGGCAGGGCTGAAATGCAGTGGAAATGCTGTTTTTGGGATAAAGTTCATTGTCATGACAAAGAGGGACTTTGAAATTGATTGCAATTCATCTGATCACTCTTCATAACATTCTGGAGTCTATGCAAATTGCCATCCTAAAAAACTGAGGCAGCAGACTTTGTGAAAAATAATATTTGTGTCAAAACTTTTGGCCATGACTGTACAATATAGAGATCACCTTAGTGACGATACAATACTGAGTTCACCCTAGTCACGATATACAATACAGAGATCATCCTAATGACTGATATACAATACAGAGATTATCCTAGTGACAAAATACAAAGAGCATCTTCGTTACTGATATATAACACAGAGAGCCAGGGCCGTAACCAGGGCCGGTGCTAGCATGTCGGACACTCCCCTGCAAAAAATAAATTTGCGCCCTCCTCTTTTATAAATTGTTTGTTCATTCAATAATGCTTTTTCTTTTAATACAAATCATATAATACACTTTATTAAAGAGAGTAATCAAATAAATACATTACACAGCAAACATGAATTGCTATATGAATAATATAAATGAAGAATATGTTTTCTTTATAATAAGATATTATATTTTTGGCAAATTAGTTTGGTTGTGCCTCTTCCTTCATCATACGGTGCCCCCTCCTTCATCACACGGTGCACCCTCCTTCATCACACACTGCCCCATTATCCCACGCTGCCCCCCTCTCCTCCACCACATGTTTCCACCCCTCTCCTTCACCACACGCTGCCCCCTTTCCTTCTTTACATGCTGACCCCCTCTTCTCCACCACAAGATGCCCCCCTCTCCTACATCACACGCTGCCCCCCTCTCCTTCATCACATGATGACCCCCTCTTCTCCACACGCTGCCCCCCTCTCCTACATCACATGCTGACCCCCTCTTCTCCACCACACGCTGACCCCCTCTCCTACATCACACGCTGCCCTCCTCTCCTCCTGCGCCACTCCTCACTGACAGTGTTGGACAGTGATGACGTCACGCCTGACACTGTCATTGAGAAGGGATCAGAGGGGAGGGGGAGGAGGACGCTGGCGGGTTTACTTTTCATTTTTTTTTTGTGCCGGCTGACAAACGGGAATGGCAGGTGGTGAGGAGCTCCGCTCAGTTTTGGCACCCCTCCCCCCCACCTTGCTTACCCCGCTTACCGCATTCCACGGGCCCTGGCCGTAACTAGGGCAGTGTGAGAGGGGCAAACCCAGGTCACAATACTGAAAGGGGGCACAAGTAAATTAAGATTTTAGGTTAATTTGTTTCAGTTTGAGGGCAAGTGGATGTCAGGTTTCTTGCTCCAGGAACTAAAATTTCTAATTACAGCTCTGCATAGATTATTTAAGTGACCGAAATACAATACAGAGAACATTGTAGTGTATGCGCAGACCAGACATCCAAGATGGCAGCCGCCTTAGAAGCCGATGGCAACAGTGTTACAGCAGGGAGACCCAACTGCTGGAGGCCAGACCTGGGCACCGGACCACGGTAAGTCAACTGGAGGGTCCGGAGTATGACAGTAGAACTCTGCAGCCTAAAAATTTTGCACTTTCATAAATGACTGAATAGCTGACAACTGGAGTCACAGACTCGTTATTTATCATCAGCTCTTGATCATGCTAAATAAAGATCAAAAATTATATTACTAAGGAAACTTTCCTTTTATCATGCTCCTTTTTTTGATACATTTACTTAAGACATTGATCTTCAACGCTTTCCAGAACACTGAGATGAAATGCATTTTTGTTTTTATATATATATATATATATATATATATATATATATATATATATATATATATATATAAATATGTAGAACTAATACTAAAGTTTACATCAACTAGATCAACGTTCTCTTACTTTGTCTATAATTAAAAGTAAATATATGCCTTTAAATGAATAACAAAATTTTGAAGCTCCAGTCAAATGTAATTTTCATTTAGTTTTCTAGCAACCCTCCTAACCCTATCTAGTAAACTAGTTAAGGTGGTGGGGGCCCCATGCCCAAGACACTTTTAGTATGGAGATACTCACCATGCTAATAGCTGAAACCTATACTTCTCAGAGCTAAAGCAGGGATAAGTTTATTTACAGTGTTTATACAGTATATATATATATATATATATATATATATATATATATATATATATAATGCAAAAGAGAACACTCACCAGACTTTTTCATCAGCCACAATTAATACAGCATACAGTCAATGTTTTGGTTCTTAACATGGACCTTTTCAAGACTACCAAGTAGTGAATAAAACAGTAGCCACTCCGTGGCCTATTCAGATAATCAAAATGCATGGAGCATATACTAGTGATCGATCACCCTCTGTCATTAATACTTTTGCATAGTGGGTTGGGGCTTTGCGAGTGGGCTGGTCGAATAACACATCATCACTTTGTCTGACAACAGTAACTAAGCTTATATTTTACGCTGGAATACAGCATGATGCAAGGCTTGATGTGTGTTGGAGTACAGATGTTGACATGCGAGATGAGCTGGCTTCGGAGTTTTTGATTGGATACCAAAGTTACATAGCTGGGTAAGTGGCTACTCCTTTTATGCACTCTTTGCTGGTCTTGAAAAGTCCATGTCAAGGACAGAAACACGTGTAGAACTTCTGGTTAGTGGCCTCATTTGCATTTTCTATTTGAGCAGCCCAAAGCAATATAAGCCGCAACGATGCACCCCAGCAAGTGAATTGTACTTGCATAAGTGCAAATATTAGATTAGATAAACTAAAACAATATCAAATTGATGTAATTGAATGCATACTAGATCTGTGAAAAACAATCAGATCAAATCCATGAAAAATAAAATATTCCTATTAGCGCACAAAAGGTCAATAAAATGTTCGGTTGTGCTTCTTGTGTGTGATTTCCAGTTATTCATATAGAGATGATACATTATAATACAGTTCAATAAGTATTATACCAGATTGGTTTGCATTTACATTTAAAAGGGAACAGGATGCATATTTGTTTTCTTACTTACTACTTGAGGTGTCTAAGGTCTAGATTTACTAAGCTGCGGGTTTGGAAAAGTGGGGATGTTGCCTATAGCAACCAATCAGATTCTAGCTGTCATTTTGTAGAGAGCACTAAATAAATGAAAGCTAGAATCTGATTGGTTGCTATAGGCAACATCCTCACTTTTTCAAACCCGCAGATTAGTAAATCTAGCCCTATGTCTTCAAGAAGATACATCAGATTGAAACATTGTATGATTTTTTTGTTTCTGTTGTGGTTTTTTATTAATTTATGTATACATTTTTATTCCCCATGTGTCTGCTATGCATTTGCCAGTATGTAATTTCCTTGCTGTTTGAGTTCTTTCCATCTACTTTGTCATACCTATTCTAAAATCAGACATTCTTATATTAACCTTTAGCACACCAGGGTTGAATATATTTTTGTCAATTGCTTTAGAGAAAATTTTCTGAATTTTGGTTTATGATAAGTTTTGGAATGTTTCCTGCATGTGTCACCTGTTGAATTATGGCCATATTCTGCCATCGGAAAGCCTGAGATCACCCATTAACTCTATGTTACAAGCATCCAATGTTCTTTCCAAACTGTGTGAAATAACAGTTTATTTGCCAGCATATGTCACAATTACACATTATTCATACACTTATTTGATTTGCAAACATTCATATGGTGGAGCAGTACATATATATATATATGAGCCTGATTCATTAAGGCATGCAAAATAAACATAACATTTATTTTTTAAAAATGCATGTAATTCGGTCATACGCACATCCGTATTCATCTACAAGCAGATCTGAAAATATACGTCTCTTGTTGGATATGGCTCTAGCCGCGCTCTACCCTGACAGACACAATAGACTGCTGGATATGTCCAATACATATGTGCAATATAAAGTCCCAAAAGAAATCACAGAAAAAAGTATTCAACTATTGTCACCTGTTAATAATTAGAGATGCTCGGGCTTTGTTCTTCAAGAACTGAGCCCACCTGAACTTCGCAGATCCAAGTACCGAGCCGAGCTGGCTCGGTACTTATGCGCTCCCTCAGAAGTGAAAAGGAGGCAAAATGTCATTGTTGCATCGTCAGATCTCGCGAGTTAATTATTCGGGTCATTTTCGGCATTCTGCAACAACATGTAAGAGATTGCAGCTGCTGCAAGAAGAATCGAATTTGAATGGGAATGTACTTCAGTCCAGAGCAGTGGAGAATACTTTCCGTGCTGTGCAAAGTGCTGAAAATACCCTAAGTAGTCACCAGTGAAGTGAGTTCAGACACTGTTATTTTGAGTCAAGTGTTTCCCCTAATTAGACTTTTGGAAGAGCAGCTACAGAAATTGAAGGAGGAGATGAAACTAAGCAATTCCGCTACCTATGTAGGACTTGTAGATCAAGTACTTTATTTGCTTTGCCAAGATCCAAGAGTTATCAACATCTTGAAATCAGATAACTACATTTTGGCAACTGTGCATGATCCTAGGTTTAAGAGCTATGTCTTCTCTTTCTTTCCAGCTGACCCAGATCTCAAGACATACAATGGGCTACTGGTCAGCAAGCTGACAGTTCAAGTGGTACATGACACGACAACTTATTTTCCCTCGGTTTCTTTGGCAATTGCTGGTAGAAAAAAACTTAGCTTTCCCAAGACACCTAGTGGTGATGTAGATGAGTCAGCACAACATTTTGACATTTGGTCTGGTCTAAAAGAAGTGCCCAAAAATCGTGACAGCTCTGCCGTAAAATGAACTACAAATTCCACGAGGAAGGCCTTTACTGGCATTTAGATCCAAGTACAGAGACTTCTGTAATGGTCGAGTCCAGCTGGGATTAATTAATATTGTGTGATGATGTACACACTGATGAGGGTGAGAATGAAGACAATGTAGATTGCAGGTGCTGGGCTCTAGCTGAGAGAAGGAAGCTAGCTGATGCTGGAATGCTTATTAATATTTGGGTAAAATGACATGTTGGCAATTTTATGTTTTTCTACAGTAAAGTTTCACCTTGTGTTATTTCTTTAAAAAGGTAAAAGCTTTTCCCTTTTTAGTTTTTGACATTTATGTTACAGAGACTTCTGTAATAGTGATTTTCTGCGGGGTTGAATTAATATTGTGTTAGGATGTGCACACCGATGAGGATGAGGCTGAAGATGATGACAGCAACATCTTGCCACTGTAGTGTTCATTGACAGCACTGTTACCTTAGTTGTCTTGAGGTCATTGTTACTTTGTTTTGTGGGGGCCCCAAACAAACCAAGCACTTCAGCCAGAAAAGTTGCAATCCTTGTCGCTGAAGTGCTTGGTTTGTTAAAATGTACATGTCCTTTTCAATATCTTACATAAGGGTGTGTGTGAGGGCCCAAGTACAATTCCATCTGGCACCAGATGGAATTGCTGTGTGGCAATGTTTCCTAGATGTACTATGAACTGCCGTGTGTTTGTGTTATTACTCTGTTGCTTAGCATCCAGCCAGGTCGCTGCATTCTTTGTCCAAAAGTGGTTGAAAATAATATTGTGACCTGTGAGGTGGTCAAAATTGACTGGAAATTAGTGTTATTGAGGTTAATAATAATATAGGGAAAAAAAAGAGCAAAATGATGTGATTTTAGCATATTTTAGCTATTTTTCTAAAAACTACAGATCCAAAACCAAAACACGCAAAGGCGGTTTTGCCAAAACCAAAACATTAACTTAATCCAGATCCAAAACCAAAACACGGGGGTCAGTGAACATGTCTATTAATAATACAGTTGTTAATGATAAAACATTTTTTTTAACAAAAAAATCTTTCCATATTTTTTTCATGCATTACATCTATCAATACGTTATTAATGTCTACTGTACATAAATTGCAATTTTACAGTTGCTCCTGATTGCAAACACATGTTGAAGTATTGGTGGAAAAAGTGAATTTTCTCCCAGGCGCAAAATAGAGGTATATGTAGTGTAATGAGGATGATTGTTAATATTGTGGTATGAGTGGCTAATTGCCAGGAATTTATTCTTGCCACAGGTTATGTAGAACAATCCAAAAATAACAAAAATCAAGCATAAATAACAAATGCAAATTCCTTGTGCAAACGGAGCTGCAGTATGCAAAACAAACTTTAGTAAACAAAAGGAACATGGTATAACAAATTTGGAAACAGAGGCTATATTCCAATATTCATGGTAGCCTCCTGGTTCCAGAGACAATAAATAACTGTTAGCAAAGTTGCTGTTATTTATGCTTGATTTTTGTTATTTTTGGATTGTTCTACATAACCTGTGGCAAGAATAAATTCCTGGCAATTAGCCACTCATACCACAATATTAACAATCATCTTCATTACACTACATATAACTCTATTTTACGTCCGGGAGAAAATTCACTTTTTCCACCATTACATCTTTGGGGAGTAGGACGAGCCCCCTCACACTCCCATGGCTGCACTACAAATATAGGTAGAGAAGTGCGAATCCTATTTTGTCTCACATGTTGAAGTATACATACACAACAATTATCACTAGTAATTGGCACTTAGACCGGACCTGTAGCTAGTGCAAGTGATACAGAAGAAAAACACGTACCTTTGTGATACCCAAAGCTTGACCTGGGTGCTGCTGCGTGTACTCGAGCTGGGCACGCCCTTACTGTACATTGACTATGTACATACCCCCATTTCCCTCCCCGTTCTGCCCCTGAAAAAATTAGGGTTCTTTGTGCTCAAAAATAAGTTGGATGTTGCTGCGGTCATTGGCATATAGATCGGTTCTGGGGGTGCGCAGAGTGATTTTAAGCAAAATATGGCAACTATTGGCATTTACTTTCCTTGATGAATCAGGCCCAATGTAATCAGGGATGTGAATGTGAATTAGCAAAAAAACCCCTAGGAGTCTGGATTCTGAGAACCAGTTGTGAAAACCAAGATGTAAGGAAACCTTACTCATGTAAGTTTTGTATATTTATGAAAGAAATATGTTACACTATGCTGTTAAGGCCTGTGCCCAATGATTCAAGTGTGTGACATGTAGGGAAAAGTGAATTGCTTTGATCACCTTCATATTTTACACAAATATTACCGGTTTCAAATGTCACAGAGCATAAAATAGATTGTTAAAGATCTCAATGTATTCTTCTCTTTTCATAAGAGTAACACAAAATGATATGTTACAGGATAAAATGTTGTAAATATATTAAGGTATGTCAAATTGCATTTGGTTTCGTTCATTGTTTAGCAAAACAATTGGGACAATTTACTAAAACTATTAATATTGTTTATTTACATAGCACCAGCATATTATGCAGTACTGTACATAGCATTTGTTACAGGTCTGGAGGGTCACATGACTGAGATAGGTAAAATGTGACTTTATTGCAAACACACAAGGATAACAATGTATCCCGGCACTATTTCATATTTCCTAGCATCTGAAAATAAGTAATGTAATGGAAGGCTCAGTTTGGGTAGATTTATCAAACCTTTTCATAGGCAAACCCAGGAGTGGCTTCTTAGTGCCTGGAAAACACCCCCTCCCAGCCTGGGGCACTGTTTGCTTGAGGTGGCTGCAGGCTGCCCCTGGGACCAGCCACTTTGCAGATTGTGTGCTGTTTCTATCTGCACTGTTCACAGCTCTCTCTCCTGCTGTTTGTCCCCACCCATCTCTCCTACTGCTGCCTGTCACCGCCTCTCTCTCCCTAGCTGTGTGTCTCCGCCCATCTCTCCCACTGCTGTTTGTCCCCGCCCCTCTCTCCCCTGCTGCATGTCCCCGCCCCTACCTCCCCTGCTGTGTCCCCCCGCCCCTTTCTCTCCCACTGTCAGCATGTCTCGTGCAGTGGCGGATCCAGGTGGGGGCGATCGGGGCAATCGCCCCCCCTAGCAGAGACTTGCTGCCGGCGGCTGCACAGTATGTGCAGGTCCATTCGGCAGTGACAGGCAGGGACAGTGTGCTGCCCGGCTGCCAGAGATGCCAGACGGCACACTGTCCCTACCTGTCACTGTCCCTGCCTGTCACTGCTGAATCGCCCCCCCCCCCCCCTAAATCGCCCGGGGTACAGCAGTTTTCTAGATCCGCCCCTGGCCTCGTGTGCAGCAGGAACACAAAATACACAACAGTGTGTGTTGTGTGTTCTCTGTCATGCGCTTTTAATTTAATTGGGGAGATTCAGATCCCTCACCGCATCTTACTGCTCTCCCCACCGGAGACTATTGCAAAGGTGGTTACTTTGCGATAGTGACCATAGGAAAGATAGGAGAGGGGTCTTCTCAGGAACAGCAGTTTTTCCTGACTGCTGTTCCTGTTGAAGTTGCTAAATAAATACACACAATCTTTCAATCCTTGGGGTAAATTTATCAAGCTGCAGATTTGAAAAAGTGGAGATGTTGCCTATAGCAACCAATCAGATTCCAACTGTCATTTTGTAGAATGTAATAAATAAATGATAACTAGAATCTGATTGGTTGCTGTAGGCAACATCTCCACATTTTTGGCTCAACTATTCTGTCTGTGTAAGACCACTAAAAAGCACAGCCAACCAAGGAAGGAGTAACAATATGTGTTAAAAGTAGCGACTTAAAAAGGACCATCCACATGTTACTATATTATTATTCACTGTTTCAAATTAAGCTTTTCTCACTCACTTTTTTCCATTTACTTCTACATTTGTTCTTATTCTAGATTCAAAAATATATGTCCTGTATGTTAATTTTCAGTTGTCAAACTTGCAGTCTAATATGGTGTTAAACCCCTCTTTTCTATTGTTCTCCAAGATCTAACAGCAGCTTGTGTGCCACCAGAAGTCACAGCCCATCAAAGACCTTTTCATTAATGTTAATTACCTGTCCAGTGCTGACATCATTAAAATGATGCCGTCCAGCTACTTTCAAGTAGAAAGACTACGTTAAGTAAGACAACTTAGACTTTGGATTTTATCTGTTCAGAGAGTCTATTAAATTGAACTTTTATATTGGTGACAGGTGTTCTTTCTATGCTTGCTCTGAAAGCCCGTGGTTTTGCTGAAACATTCCCTTTACATATATTGTGAAAGTGCCATCCAATAGAGGAAATATCTAGGTATCATGCCGCTTAGTAAATCTGTTCTAATGATAGAAATGAATTTTATTCAGTTGCCACAAGTTCCATCTTCCTATCCTTAGAGAACCTCTCTGTGTGCTTTCCAGAGATCTTTCATCTGCTTCTGGCAATTTATTGTTTGCCTTTCATACTCTTGTCACGCCCTAGTTCTTATCTTCTTTACTGCAAAGATTTTTTTCCCTCATGAAAAATACAGAAGTCCATCCACGGGTATAAAGTAGCTGGCAGCACAATTACAGGGTTATGCTAAATGAGAATTGAATAGTAATTTTGCATGAATGGAAATAGAGCAAAACTGTGTTTGCTGTGCTATGCTTGTGCCAGTTGCTGTAAGAAAAGCGGGATATTCATGGATAGTTACACTTGTTTGATCTTCTCTTTCCAGCAGATTTATATTCAAGTAATATATAACACATAGTTTGATGCACTGTCTCTTGGCTGTTATGTTAAATCACACTCTACTTGTAGAATCATGTACTAATCCTGGAATTAATGTGCATTCCATTTCTCATATAGCAAACCTTTTAGCCCTGATACATACTGTATTAGTGGTTTCCATGGAGACACATATTAGTTTGTCATTCTATATTTAGTTTTTGGCAATCAATAAAGGATGGATACAGCGCTGTGTGGCTGTGTGTACACCCCTTTCAGGAGGATGCATGTCTGTATAGGGCTTCTTTTTGGCTTATTATTAAAATGGTGCAATGTGCCTAGGATGTGATGATGACATAGCAACAAATCAGATTGCAGATGTTAGTATAACTTAGATAATAGCAACTAACGTCTGCTTGGTGGGTATAGGTTACAGAACTATTTTGCTAAAAATAAGTTTTAACTTTCCAAATGTGTTTCATGAATAGAGCACAGCTATTTGGATTTTCCCTAATTAAATTGTACGTTAAAAGGCTGATTCTTACGGCTTCTTCCATGATTTGTATTGTGTGTGTTAAGTTTGAGAACTTTTAGCCTGCTATAACATATTTTCCAACACTACTTCATTTCTAGGGACTGTCTCCGTTTTTAAATAATTGTACCTGGAAATGCCCTTATTTTTCCAACGTAACAATTTTTCTTATGTAATACCCTTTTCCCTTGCACTCTGAAAGAGGTGGGGAAATGTTGTCTCTCTCTCTTTTCAGTGCCTTCACCCCAGTCTTCTACACAGTATGGTGGAGTGAGAAACTTACCGGCTCCACGCTCCGGCTCCTGTGCTGTGCTGCCACGCTGGGCACGTGGCTCTCTCCCCTGCCTGATCACGCAATCGCAAGTGGGGAATTTGAATTTCCCTTATATATAAGAACTGCTCTGACACTTTTACATTATCAGAAAAACAGGTTGCTACCCTAGGGTTGGACTCCTGCATCCCTCTTACCCTTGTGCCTTGTCTCCGCGTGTTTGAACCCTTACCTGTCTGATTTCACTCCCTGTGTTTTCCTAGCATTGTGAACCAGACCCTGTCTGTCATTAAACTACGTTTTTGGATTTCCTTTGTACTCCTCTAGCTAACCCAGTGTATCCGACCTCTGCTTTTCTCTGACTGTGGCTGCGGAGTGATACTATATTAATAGCTGTTGATGATGATGATGATGACTCTAGCTATCACCTCTGACCACAGCTTGCCTTCTCCTGTATTAGCATAGCTGTACAAGTATCATTCCGTACACTGATATCCTTCTGTGGCTGCCTTTTTTCCCAGTATTTCATGTCAGCGGGCTGATTGAAGGGTCGCAACCTGAGGATTCCCGGCCACTAAGTGCATCCTGCCTTGCAACGGTGAAGACCAGGGAGTTAGACTCCGCACCTTGGTAGGCCAGCATCAACACTGACTGGAAGAACATACCCTTGAACATAACAGTTTGCTCTGACTAAAACAATGGAGGCTTCATGCAACCCCTCTCCGCGAGATCTTCTGGATCCTCTCCTCCGGTGCAAAGCTCTGCGGTGACCCTACCCATGGCGTCCCATCTCCGGATTCCTAATACCCCCAAATTTGATGGTGATCCCAAGACCTGTCATGGATATTTAAACCAGTGTGTGAAGGTCCCAAATGTAGGACACAATAATTTCTTCAGACGTCCGGCTAAATCAATAATCTCTGCATGGTAGGAAATAAAGTAACAGCTCCGTGTTATAATCCCATAGATGTGGTGCGGAGATAAGAGGTGTGTAGTACAAGCGATACTAATCCTCCATGTAGGAGTACCTCAATCACGAATGTCCACCTTTATGGATTCCCAAAATTGAATAGCGCTATTTCCACAAAAATGATTGGCTGAATAAAGAGCAGTCAGATTGTATAGCAAACAAAATAATTTTTTGACGCGTTTCTTTGCCTCAAGGGCAATTTCATCAGAAGAGATGGTGAATATAGTACCAGAAAGCTCGGAATGTTGAACTGCCCTTCTTGCAGGATCCTTTTATATTCATTAGTTTAATGACAATCAGGAACAGCTTTGTCCAAATCATTTGAAATAACATAACAGTCGTAAATCAAAGTCTACAAAAAAACTCTTTAGCATCGTGTTTGTTTACAATTTCAACGTGAAAATTATAATACCACAAAAAAATGCATAAAACATATAAAAAACCATTCTATATGACCAATATTACTCTATATCACAAAAAAAGGGAAATGTAAACTGTAAGTCATTGAATGTATTAAATACCAATTGAAACCATAAAAATATATGTGAAATAGATGTGATCTTGGTACACATATAGTAAAAGAGCCTGATTAGAACTCCCAACCTTAGTAGTCCTACACTATTATTTGTGAGACACATATCCGCTTGAGCCACAGAGAAATTGACTAAAACTCTGAGAGATTTGTATCCTATAGCACCATTAGAAACTAAATGTTCTAACCCCATTGGAGGGAAAAACTAGACAAAGGTTTGAGGAGATGATGAAGAATATGAAGCTGAACCACACAAATTCAACTACCTAAGAAACTAATGGACCAGAAATTCTACAGAAACTGAACCCACAACCACTGGAAAATGTAAAACATTGTAAACAGATCTTCTATTAAACCATTCAATATTTTCATTCAATCCACATAATCATCATCATCATCATTTATTTATATAGCGCCAACATATTCCGTAGCGCTTTACAATTGGGGACAAACGTAATAAACTAATAAACAAACTGGGTAAAACAAAGAGGTGAGAAGGCCCTGCTCGCAAGCTTACAATCTATGGGACAATGGGAGATTGACACATGAGGTTAAGTATACATTTTGCATATTGGCCCAGCCAGACTGCAAAGTTAAAAGTGACTCATAAGCTAAATGATCCTGTCACACAACAATGTTGGTCAGGGGGTAGTTGTCTTGTGCGAAATTGTGTAACAGGCTAAAGGTAGTGAGGTTAAGAGGGTGGTTGAGGAATATTATAAGCTTATCTGAATAGGTAGGTTTTCAGAGAACGCTTGAAAGTTTGTAGACCAGAGAAGAGTCTTATTGTGCGAGGGAGAGAATTCCATAGAGTGGGTGCAGCCCGAAAAAAGTCCTGTAACCGGGAATGGGAGGATGTAATGAGGGTGGATGAGAGACGCAGATCTTGTGTAGAACGGAGTTGTCGAGTTGGGAGATATTTTGAGACAAGAGAGGAGATGTATGTTGGTGCAGCTTTGTTGATGGCCTTGTAGGATAGTAAAAGTATTTTATATTGGATTCTGTAGAAGACAGGCAGTCAGTGTAGAGACATACATTCAACAGAGGAATAACAATTTGCAAGGAATGGGCTCAGTGTATTTAATAAGTGTATCCAGCATGTTTCCTGCCTACAAAGCCTCTTGAATCTATCACCCACTCGTATAGTAGGTTTTATAGATTCAATTCCCAAAACTTCCATTTGGATTTGAATCATGTACATCAACAAAATGTTGTGACTCACTATGTGAAATAGACTTCTTGACTACATTCCGCTTATATTCTAAGAAGCGAATTTTGAGAGATCTGACAATTCTCCCAACATACAACTTATTACACTTACATATGAATACATGTACCACATAATTGGACTTACAATTGACAAAACCCACGATTGAGTGTTGAATATCATTATGTAGGAAAAATATTTGTTTGTTCCATGTATGGCTACATGTGAGACATCTCGTTCCTCCACATTTAAAATATCCTGTGGGGTTTTGGGAAGCCAACAAGTCATTCCCTCTATATGTTTAGTAGATGTTTTTCCAGAAGAAACTTCTTCCCATAGGAGACTTGGTGCTAACAGATTTTTAATGTTACAAATTTTCTTAAATATAATTTTTGGTTTCCTGGGTAAAATTTGTTTCAAAGTCTGATCCTGTTGGAGTATTAAATAATTATTTTCAATAATTTTAGCTATTTCACCAGATTTTTTATTATACTTAGATATAAAGGCCTGTTCAAACATCTCCCAGTCATCTTTCTTCTTTACCGAATCATAAGCCTCAGCAGCATAAGAAGAAAGCTTATTTCTATTGAATTATCCTCCAGAAAGACTTTCTCTATGACCACCTCAGGATAACGTCTGTTTCTAAAGGTATGTATCAATTCACTTGCTTCAGGGAGAGGAATCAGGAGAGAGACCACTCCCTCCGCACAGGTCTGCGCTTAGCCCCCAGGTTCCAGAACCCAGTTATGCCTGTGGAGGAACCCATGCAATTTGATTCGAGCACATCTCTCCCCAGAAAGAAGGGAGAGACGATTAAAAAATAATCTGTGCCTGTACTGCCATGAACAGGTCCCCTCCTAGGAAACTGCCCTAAGTGCCCGGGAAACAGGAAGGCCTAACCAGCTCCGGAGAGGCCGGGTTAGGTATGGACGAAACTTCTCCGTGTGACTCTAACTTTTCTATTAGTGTACCACTTCGTTAGGATAACCAACAGGTTTCCTTTCCAGCCCTCATTGATTCTGTCACCGCTGGAAACTTCATATCTGCTGCTATGGCTGTGAAGTTATCTTCACAGCCATAGCTGCATCTAACAAGTACCATCACGGCCATTGGCGGTAGTAGGATTATTGGGGGATCCATTAGAACCCGTGCAGTTTCTCTGTCTCTTCAAATTAGAATGGGGAGTGCGTACTGAAACCATTTCCTTCCTAGTTATTCCCAAAGCCATAAATCCACTGATGTTGGGTCTCCACTGGCTCAAACTCCACTCTCCGGTACTAGACTGACAGAAGGGTCAAATGCTCGCTGGAGAACCTACCTGCCACTATCTTTTTAATCATAAGGTGCGGTTATCCGAGAAGGAATCCTCATCTTCTCCCACAGTATCTTTGGACAATCTTACGCAGTATGCCGCATACTCTGACGTATTTTGTGAACAAGTGGGCCCCAAGTTACCTCCTCATTGGGCCAAGGATTGTACGATTGAGCTATTGCCGGACAACACTCTCATGTGTGTGTCTATCCCATGTCCTTGCCTGAATCACAAGCTATGCAAAATTATTGTTATTTGTTGCCAACTATGTTAAAATCTGTACAACATTCTGTTCACTGCAATGTATGACAATTAGTAGGGCTGCTTTAACAGTTTGTATACATTACCCTTGTGTTTTTCAGAAGCTTCTAACCTTGTTTAGTATTTGTGAAATTAAATGGCAGAAATCAAGTTAAAGGGTACCTCTTTAGGCAGCCATTTCATGTGATGAACTACTTTTTAAACTATTCTCTAAGAAATAGTGACATCAAAGTCCATCCTGCCATAGTACTGTCATTAGTTCCTAGCGAAATGATAGGCCAACAGTAGTTACCTCCAATCTTTGTAGGTGATAGGCACACTTTAATATGGAACCAATGGAATAAAAGTACCCATACACCAATGTTGTACATATTTCGTAATTTGACTAGAATCTTTTTTTGCCACTATTCACCTCCTGCATGCTTATTTGTGTCCAATTTTGAAGTAAAGACACAGATAATCAGTATATTCACAGCAGCACATATTATTTCAGGAGTAAAATGATTCTATTATGGGAGGTGGTGTTCCGTCCACAAGCCAATGTAATTATGTTATTGAGAACAAAGCTGCACATAAGAGGGGCAGTGTCAAGACGACAGTGAGTAGAGGACTGAAGGCCACAGAGTAAGAGTGTAACCGTGAAAGGAGCAGGTTCCTCCAACAGCAGGGGCGAAATGCATACGTTGTGCTCACGAGAGGTCCTGGAGATGAGGGCGGCCTGGCAATGTCGAATCACCCTCCAGAGATTTTTGCCCTGCTCTTCTGAGCAAGTGTGGAGGCCGGGTATGTGCAGTGAAGCCTCAAGCAGATGCACAAGAGCAGAGTGGGGCTTCTACTGAGTATGTGCTGGGTCTCCAGATGAGAGGACCAGAATTACCGTGCCCTCCAACAACAGTTGCTGTAGAGTCTGGCATTGCCTTGTTCTACCACTGCCCAACAGTGTAGAGTAGTGATGCAAACCTCCGGGCAAACTGTCGCAGGAAGATTGTGGTGTCACATTTAACAGAATGAAATCCATACATGCAGCTTATTTATAGTCAGCCATATTTCCTTTTATACATAAACTGGATTTATTAGTTCTAGAATCAACAGTGGGCTATTGTAAAGCACATCAATATTCATAATAGTCAGTTCGGGAATACTATTACATTACATTTTATTTTATATTCTTTTCATGCCCACAATAAAGGAAAAAGCAGATAGAAGAGTAATGAACCAAAATTAATTAGTGCAGTGGGAGGACAATAGATGGTATGATAGATGAGGAAAAACACAATTAAAACACAACAAGTGCTAAAGAGAACTCATCAAAATTCACTTCTCTTTTAAGTGGATGACAGAATACAATAATGCTACTAGATTGTAGATATCACATCATTAAAAGACAAAGGAAAACTTGAACTATTCAGAAACATGTAGCACATCCCAGATAAATTACATGCAGCTTCAACGTTTCATGTAAAATCAATTTCCTATGCAGGAGTTTGAATGTAAACGACTATTAATTGTGTCTGCATTTCAGCCCCATTGAGCCCCATCCATCTACAGTTTTGTATTTAATGGTAAAAAATAACCAATTCGTATACAGCATTTCCCCCTTCTCTTCAATTACATGACATCACTATTGGGACCTCCTGCTTCCTCTTAGAGTCATAACAAGGGCCTATTCAGACAAGTACTTTTGAGCTTAATTTTGATGGAACAAGACACAAGAAAAATGCTCAGCAAATGTTGCAGGCAGTGCTACATGAAAACAATGGAAAATAGCACATTTGCGATTTTGTGTTGTTTGGTCTGACACTCCTGTTTGTATGAAAAGGACTTATGTTGTGGCACGGGAATCTATCAACCATGCACCTTAAGCAGTTTTCTTGCTGGTGGCCACTCTAAACATGGCATAGAAATCTCGGAAAGCTCTCGTCTTTAGAGTTGATGCTACCATAGTGAATGACTCAAATTAGTGATTGGGCATCCATTATATTTACTGGGAACATAGATCACATAGTAACAAAAAATAATATAAATAAATAAAGTTAACAATATCAAAATATTTCTGCTCCCTTAACATTACTGCCCTAGGCATGGTTAAAATTGACCTGTAATATAAAGACAGTGGTGCCTAATTTGTATCTGAAATAATAAATAAATACAGCCTAGGACATGTGTATAAATTTTTGTCCCCTATGTGTGAACATTTTACGTGAAGAAGTCCATGTTTTCCAATGTCATGGACAACACCGTTGTAGGACCATTCTCCTAAGTAGAATCATTTTGTAGACACGAAGGCTCGGCTTTGATTCATCTCCAAACATAATACAGGTTTATTATATACCAGGTTGGAAGAGAACATTGTTATACACACAAGGGCTTATTTAAAGTTGGACATATGTCAGGTTTTTTGCATGCACACCAAAAATGTGCACACATACGTCAATATCTTGTCTTGCGTTTCCTTACACCTGGAGAGCCAGAAAGGGGGTGGACGGGACTGGCAAATGTACGCTAAGTGTAAGAATTACAACAAATAACTAACTTTTCAAAGACAAGAATGAAGGAATACAACTGCTGAAAAAGGAATAGCAGACATTAATTGTGTTAGCTGTCTCTACTCTTATACACCCACATAACAACAATGTTCACATATATAAATACAACATTATTTTATTTAAAACTACTGATTATAAATAATTGTAGATAGCTTATTAAAATCACTCATCCGTAATCCTTAACATGATGTCTATTTTGTAATTGTCAAAACGGTAGCAGTCTGCTGTATACTGATAAAAATATTAGTTAAGTATTTGAATACAACTCTACCCCAATCACCATTTATAAATAGTCCAATAATCTCTCTCTCTCTCTCTCTGTCTCAAACCAAACAAAAACTAAAACCAAACAATATTGACTTCATATAAAACTAGAGATGGGCGGGTCCTGTTCCCCGAGAACCGAATCCATCCGAATATCGCCTATCCGAGTACCGAGCCGAGTAGCTCGGTACTCTCCCGCCCGTTCTGAATCCAAATCGAGGCTGAACGTCATTGTGACGTCGTCGGATCTCGGGGCTCGGATCTCGCGATACTTCAAGATTATAAATACACACCTCCACAGCAATCCATCGCCATTTGTCAGAGGGAGAGAGCAGGGTGTAGTCACAGGCTGATTAGAGCAGGGACAGAGAATATAATATTCTGATTCCAATTGAGCTATCAAAAATCGCTAGAGAAGAGAGGAGGATAGAGGATTTTTTTTTCAATATTTGGCATTACCCAGTGCTTTTGGGGTGTCCCCCATAATTGTGCATAAATATTTCTGGCAGTGAAAATTACTATCTGTCAGCAGTATCTACCAACTAATTTTTAGCACTCCTCAGGGCTTTTGGGGTGTCTCACCCTGCTGCCAGAAACTAAAAAGACACACATCTTACAATCATCTTTCCTACCTTTCTTCCTCCCTGCATCTATTAGCTGGTGATATATCACCTAATCCAGGTCCCCCTCAATTCTCCCACACACATATATCTGAACACTACAGAAATCCGGCAAACCTCAAACACATCACCTGTCTCCCCTCTCTTCCAAAGTCCTTTAAATGTGCCCTTTGGAATGCACGCTCTGTTTGTAATAAACTTACCTCCGTACACGATCTCTTCATCTCAAACAACCTCAACCTTCTAGCAATAACAGAAATATGGCTCACGCATTCAGACACTGCCTCACCTGCAGCCCTTTTACATGGTGGTCTTCATTTCACCCACACCCCCAGACCAGGAGGCAGACAAGGAGGGGGATTGGACTACTTCTCTCCCCACAGTGCACATTCACAGTTCTACCAAGTGTCCCATCACTCACGTTCACATCTTTTGAAGTACACACTGTTAGGATTTTTAACCCATTCTCTATGCGTGTTGCTGTCATCTATCGCCCCCCTGGTCCACACCAACACTTTCTTGAACACTTCTCTGCATGGCTCCCTCACTTCTTATCTACTGATATCCCCACCATCATCATGTGTGATTTCAACATCCCTATTTCTAATCCACGTTTCAATGCTGCTTCCAAACTACTCTCTCTAACCTCCTCACTTGACCTCTCCCAGTGGATTGAATCCGCTACTCATCATGATGGCCACTGTCTTGATCTTGTTTTCTCTAGACTATGCTCAGTTTCTGGTTTCCTTAACACTCCTTTCCCCCTCTCAGATCATCACCTTATTAGCTACTCGCTCACCCCCAGTTCTTTACTCTCCCTAGTGTCAAACTCTTCCAAACCTCCTCACAACCGCAGGAATTTCAACTCTATTGATTTTCAACAGTTTTCCACCTCTCTCCAACACCTTCTTTCCCCAATTTCTACATTCTCCTCCCCTGATCGGGCAGTACCCCATTTTCATCAAACCCTAGCAACTGCCCTGGATCAAGTGGCTCCAGCGACACTACATACTTTGCGTAGAATTCGTTGCTGACCGTGGCACACTACAGTAACACGAACTCTACAAAAACTTTCTCGTAAAGCAGAACGTCACTGGCGTAAACCTTGCACCTCTAATGATTATATCACATATACTGATATCTACCACTTCTACAGAAATGCTCTGGACACTGCTAAACAAACCTACTTCCAATCTCTCATCTATGCTCAGGCTTCTAATCCAAATCCTCCAACTAACATCAGTGCACAGGATCTTGCTTCCTATTTCAAGGACAAAATTGATAAGATCAGGCTTGAAATGGTATCATCTCCCTTGACAAGCAATCGGCTCAATTCCTTTGTAGCACCCTCTGACACTCTCTCTTCATTTGATCCCACAAATGAAGAGGAAGTTTCTACTCTCTTCTCATCTTCCTACTCTACCTCCTGTCCTCTGGATCCCATTCCCTCACAAATTGGTATGTCCCTGTCTCCTGTTCTCATTCCCCCTCTAACTAAAATCTGTAATCTATCTCTTTCTACTGGTATTTTTCCATCACTATTCAAGCATGCAGTGATTACTCCCATTTTAAAAAAACAGAATTCTGACCCTAACTCTCTCGTAAATTACCGCCCCATCTCCCAGCTCCCATGCCCCTCCAAGATTCTCGAGAGAATTGCCTACACTCGCCTCACACACTTTCTTACAGCAAACAACCTATTGGATCCTCTTCAGTCAGGCTTTCGCTCTCAACACTCCACAGAGACTGCGCTGACCAAAGTTGTCAATGATTTGATCACAGCAAAAAATAATAACCAATACTCTCTTCTAATTCTCCTGGATCTCTCTGCTGCATTTGACACTGTTGACCACTCTCTCCTCATACAAACGCTACAATCCCTAGGTCTTGAAGGCACTGTCCTATCCCGGTTCTCTTCCTATCTATCTAATTGCTCTTTCAGTGTTAATTTCTCTGGATCCACCTCTGCTCCTCTTCCTTTATCAGTTGGAGTACCACAAGGCTCAGTCCTAGGTCCTCTGCTATTCTCTATCTACACCACTTCTCTTGGAAAACTAATAAGCTCCTTTGGATTTCAGTATCATCTCTATGCGGATGATACACAAATTTATCTATCCTCTACTGATCTTTCACCATCTGTGTTGTCTCGCATTACTGACTGTCTTTTTGCCATTTCATCTTGGATGTCTTCTCGCCAACTCAAACTCAATCTCTTAAAAACTGAATTAATAATATTCCCACCCAAAAACGGAAGCTTCCTGCCTGACATTTCTATTTCTGTTGATAACATGACCATAAATCCCACCCCGCAAGCTCGTTGCCTAGGTGTAATCCTTGATTCACAACTGTCGTTTATTCCCCACATCAACTCTATATCTAAATCATGTTACATACACCTAAAGAACATTTCCAAAATACGCACATATCTGACACAAGACACCGCAAAAACCTTAATTCATGCACTCATCATCTCCCGCATCGACTATTGCAATTCCCTCCTTACTGGTCTTCCCAAAGTCAGACTTGAACCCCTACAATCTATTTTGCACGCAGCGGCTAGATTGAGTTTCCTTCCAAACCGTTATTCCTCTGCTGAGCCACTTTGTCAGTCTCTACATTGGCTGCCTGTATTTCAACGAATCCAATATAAAATTCTTCTACTAACATACAAGGCCATCAACAAAATTGCACCGACATACATTTCCTCACTTGTCTCGAAATATCTCCCTACTCGACACCTCCGTTCTGCAGAAGATCAACGTCTCTCCTCCACTCTCATCACATCCTCCCATTCTCGGTTACATGATTTTTTCCGGGCTGCACCCACTTTGTGGAATTCCCTCCCACGCACAGTAAGACTTTCCTCTAGTCTTCAAACCTTCAAGCGTTCACTGAAAACCCACCTCTTCAGACAAGGTTATGATATTCCTCAACCATCATCTTAATTTCTCTAGATTACCCTATTACCATCCTCTACACTGCTAACGCAAGACAACAACCCTCTGACCAACATTGCCACACACACAGCACACTCAATACTTTTACCTTTGCAGTCTAGCTGGTCCATTGTGCAATATGATGTAGCACATGCCCTTGTGTTTCTAACTCCCATTTTCCCATAGATTGTAAGCTTTCGAGCAGGGTTCTCTTACCTCTCTGTCTGTATGTATTACCCAGTATTGTCTTATCAATGTTTGTTCCCAATTGTAAAGCGCTATGGAATTTGCTGGCGCTATATAAATAAATGTTGATGATGATGATGATGAATATACACCCAAAGACGATGGCTACATTGCCAATAATCAAAGATGGAGGAGGTAGACAACCAGGTTTATCTGTATAATTTGCAGACAAGTGTTCGAATTAAGGACGGCCTACCAGGGATTAAACTGTTTTTTTCATAATTTATTAGCTTTAGAATTACCTCACTTATCTAAGAAACTGGCGGAGCACTAAATTAGGTTATTTTAGACCAAAAATTTTTATTTTTTTCAAAAATAGCAAAACAAAACCAAACAAAACCAAAACCAAAACCAAAATACGCAAGGGCGGTTTTGCAAAACCAAAACTAAAACCAAAACACGAAGGTAATCCAGATCCAAAACCGAATACAAAAGCAAAACACGGGGGTCAGTGACCATCTCTATATAAAACCAATATATATATTAATAATTAGAGATTTAATAATTCTTATTATATAATAATATTATAATTTATTTATAGAGCGCCTACTTGTTGCTCAGTGCTGTACATTGAAGGGGATCATGACATAAGCAGTAAAATACAAAGACATGAAACGAAAAAATATGGCATTTAAAAACTAAGGGGCATAGTCAATTAGGTTTGCGGTCCACGATTACTCGTGGCTGCACGTGTGAAGTTGCAATACAGTACCACCACCGTCACTGTCATCGGTGGGCCCCGACCTCTCCATCACTACTAGCATAGACGGGCTGCCTTCAGCTGCCCACTAGGTACATAGGCCTGGCAGAGGACGTTGCTTTGCCGCTCTGATTTTATTTAAAACACAATTGGAGCTGCCAGGAAGAATTCTCTTTCTGCCTCTAGCCTCCTCGCTGGATCTGCCACTTGTATAGTCACAAAAATGGTTCAGTTCACCTGAGTTTTACAAACTGTGTTTCAGAGTGAGTTCCAGATATACTTTATAGAGGTGGGAAATTAGAGAATTACATGACAAAATCCTTTCCTCTCAGGTATAGCTCTACCTCTGTTCCAAGGGAGCATTTAGCAATCGGAACAATAAAATATCAAATGGACTATGTCAGGGGTCAGGAAACTTTTTTACCTTCTACCCCCAAATATATTTAGATACACCGAAGTTAACACCTTGATATGAAAGGAAGGAAATAATATATTATTAATTATTGGAATTCAAAATTTTATTGAATCTATTTAAAATTTCTTTGAAAGCTTCAACTTCAAAACTTCAGGTTTTGGAGAAATGATGTTGCTTTATTTTTGTTACGAGAGCATCAATATTGGGGCATTTTGATGTCAGATCAATTTGGATAGTCTTCAGCGTCCAATCGATTTCTCTGCTTTGTTTTTATGTTCGTTAGAGTGGAAAATCCTTGTTCGCAAAGGTAGGTTGTTGCAAAAGGCAGCAACTTTTTGACTGCCTCTTCATGTGCAATTTTGAATGCCTTTGCAGCTGTTGACATCCAAAAATATGACAGATCTGCTTTGTTTTCAAATGCAATACATGTGAATCGGCAGGAATTTTACCCCCAGGAATTTAATTTTTACTATTACTAAACAAACAATTCCTCACCTGTTCCCAGCGGAACTGGGAAAATTAAGATTATATGACTGTGATAGCCCACTGAGTTGGTTATTCGCCTTCAGCAGCAGGAAGTGCAACAGCATCTAACAAACAACGCCAGATTTTTCAGAGGCAGGCTACTCTAAGGGGCATATTCAATTGTTTGTTTTCAGCTCCACTGAGAAACTATTACCGTTAATACGGTAATAGTTATCTGGATTTCAGCTTGCGGCTCAGGGAGCTGCGAGCTGAAATCCATCGAGAAAATTACAGTATTAATGTTTTTTCAATGCACTATTACCGTAATAACGGTAATAGTGCGCGGAACGTGGGATTTTCGGCGTTTCCGCCGACAATTGAATATGCCCCTAAGAGGCATACCGCTGACAACCTGTTTGATGTGATTGCAACATGGCTTATTCTTCTTGGACTCTCCTGAGGACATGTGATTTCTGATAACATAACCAATATTGTTAGAGCATTACAGCGGGCAGAATTCCATCACAATCCCTGTTTTGCTCACACAATCAACTTGGTGGTACAGAACTTTTCAAAAATGACAGAGACGTACAGGAGATGCTGTCTGTGTCCCGAAACATTTTGGGTAATTTTCGGCATTCTGAAACAGCATGTAGGAGATAGCAACAGCTGCAAGGAGAATAAAGTTTGATTGTGAATGTACTTTAGCCCAGCGCAGTGGAGAATACTTTCCATGTTGTGCAAGGTGCTGAAATCTCTCGAAGTGTTCACCTGTGAAGTGAGTTCAGACATTTGAGTTAAGTGACTCCCCTAATTAGACTTTTGGAAAAGCAGCAAGAGATAATGAAGGAGGAGATGAAACAAAGCAATTCCGCTAACTATGTCTGAGTTATAGATCAAGCACTTTACTTGCTTCACCAGGATCCAAGAGTGATCAACATCTTGAAATTAGATCACTGCATTTTGGCAACTGTGCTTGATCCTAAGTTTAAGAGCTATGTCTTCTCTTTCTTTCTAACTGACCCAGACCTCAAGACATGCAATGAGGTTCTGGTCAGCAAGCTGACAGCACAAGTTGTACATGACATGACGACATCTTCTCCTTCAGTTTCTCTAGCAACTGCTGCTAGGAAAAAACTTAGTTATCCCAAGACACCCAGTCCGATTTCCGGCTAGTTGAAAAAATCGGAGCATCATACATTTACCCCCTAGTCTGGTCTAAAAGAAATCGCCCAAAAATCGTGACAGCTCTGCCGTAAAAAGGCTATTACTGGCAATTACATAAAAGTACAGAGACTTCTGTAATGGTGGATTCCGCAGGGATTAATATTGTGTGAGGATGATGTATGGTATGCTTGTTAATAGTTTGGGTAGAATGGCATGTTGGCAATTTTATGTTTTTCTACAGTAAGCTTTCCCTTTATTACAGTGGTGTTTTTGCTTTACCAATATAAAATCTTTTTATTTGGATTTCAGTTACCCCTTCAGTTTCTGTATGAGCAATAGTACTGAGCAAAGGCACTGAGACTGGAGAGTTACAAGAGACACTGCTACCCATTCTGTTTCTGTGTGAGCAATGGCACTGAGACTGTAGAGTTACAAGAGACACTACTAGCTATTCTGTTTCTGTGTGAGCAATGGCACTGAGACTGTAGAGTTACAAGAGACACTACTAGCTATTCTGTTTTGGTGTGAGCAATGGCACTGGAGACTGGAGAGTGACAAGAATACTGCTACCCATTCTGTGTCTGTATGAGCAATGGCACTGGAGAGTGACAAGAACACTGTTACCCATTGTATTTCTGTATGAGCAATGGCACACAGCAATAGCACTGGAGACTGACAAGAACACTGTCACCCCTGTTTCTGTGTGAGAAATGGAACTCAGCAATGTGACTGGAAAGACTGGAGACTGACAAGAACACTGTCTGCTACCCCTGTTCTTTGTTAGCAATTGCACTCAGCAATGAGACTGGAGATTGACAAGAACATTGCCACCCCTTCTGTTTCTGTATGAGCAATGGCACAGAGCAATGACACTGGAGACTGACAAGAACACTGCCACACCTCCTGTTTCTGTGTGAGCAATGGCACTCAGCAATGTCACTGGTGACTGGAGAGGGACAAGAACACTGTCTGCTACCCCTGTTTTTATGTTAGCAATGGCAAAAACCAATGTCACTGGAGACTAATAAGAACACTGCCACCCCTCCTGTTTCTGTGTGAGCAGTAATGCTGAGCAACATCACTGGAGACTAATAAGAACACTGCCACCCCTCCTGTTTCTGTGTGAGCAATGATGCTGAGTAAGGGCACTGGAGATATCCAAAAACGCTTCTACCCCTCCTGTGTCTGTCTGAGAAATGGCTCTGGATCTCGGTGGAGGGAGGTTACTTATGGAATCCAAAACTCGCAAGATCCTACAGCGCCGCACTAATTAACGGTTTGACACGATTTCAGTTCCGAGGTGGCGGGAAGGTCCCAAGCCGGCTCAGCTCAGTACTCGGATTGGTGAAGTTCAGGGGGGGGGGAGAGGGGGGGTTGAGGGCTCGGTTTTCAAAAGCCTGAGCATCCCTAGTTAATAAGTGTGGCCAAATACTTTTTTCCATGTAGTGTATATTGCTGATCATAGCTACTGATCATTTAATTGCAGACTTTTTTTTTACCGCTGGGGCACAAATAATGAACATCTGGCTTCTGGCTATTGAGTTATATGTCTAGATGCTCCAAAATTTTTATTTAGTATTAATATTTTTTCACATAAGATCTGAGAATATGGTACTGTACTTAAATCTCCATCTATAAGCACAGAGGTTTTCATAAAGGTTTCATTGAGTGTTGCCCATTGTTATAAGGTCTATATAAGAGTGCTAGTAAATGATTTTAGCACAGAGAAACAAGCATTACTAATACATTTTGGTCACATCATGTGTGGCAGCACTATATGTTGGATTATATGAAAATTTAATGGGTCCCCCTTGTGGCTGGATTACTTATAATAAACATATTGTATAAATATATTTAAAATATTAGCTCAGTGCGCTAATTTATATAATTGGAAATGTACTTATTTTTTATATTAAGGTACTGATTTTTTTAGGAAATGTATTTATTTCTGAGACGAAGGGAGGAAATTAGTTTTTTCTTTCAACCGTCTTAGGAAATCCCAATTAGGCTAATTAGATCTTTATCAAATGTCTGTGACCAACACTTGAATACACAGCACAGAGTCATTAACTGTATCCTGCCTGGATAAAGTGACAGGAAACCTCTGATCAATGAGATTTAGGATATCACAGATTAGTGTAAATTTTGTTAATTATAAATTGCATTTAAAATCCAAGTTTAAAGAACATCTCACATCCTGATGTCAAGCTTTGAATTAAATATCTCAGTCTTTGTGGAGCCATCTCGGATCAGTGGGCTGGCTTACCTCCTGCCAGGATTTGAATCTGTATAAAAAGGAGAGCTGTTTGACCATGTAATGTATTATACCATCTGAACTTCTGGAGACCACTGGTCCCTTACACTAGTGTATGAACTGTCCTTATTAGGACACTTGAGCCAATAAGAATCATTTGCTTCAAGATCCTGCTTTGACAACTTCTTCCCTGCAGTAATTCCTATGACTTTGATATTAGATTAGAATCTAATCCGTGTTCTGGTTGTTCTGAGGTTTGGACTCAGCATTCCAGTACCAACACTGTGCCCGCTACCCGCAGCTCTGGCCAGTGTGATAGGCCAGGGGGGAACCATCCACAGCATCCCTGATCTGAAGGCAAGAAGTCAGTGGTACCAGCCCAGGTGACCAGCAATGGGGTACACTAGCAGCGACAGTTACCCAGAAGGACGCGGTTGTGGATGCTGCTAAGGAGTCCAGTGGTAGCAGCAGCTTAAGCCCTTTCTACTGTGGTTAGAGGGCGCACTTAGCAGAAAAAAAGGGAATGGTGGCAAGGCAAGCTCAACTGGTCACCAGTAACACAACAGACAGGGTGGCATAGGCGGTCCATCCTGTCACAACCATCTTTATCCTCCCCTAAGTAGCAGCAACATCTTGCAAGCAGATAGGAAATGCAGATTTCCAATTTTTCTTTAAGACAGTGTTGCCTAACCTGTGACACTCCAGGTGTTGTGAAACTGCAAGTCCCAGCATACCCTTCCAGCAATAAGCTGCTATATATTAGCAAAGCATGCTGGGACTTGTAGTTTCACAACACCTGGAGTGTCACAGGTTAGCCAACACTGCTTTTCTTGCTTTAAACTGGCGTGAAATAGTCTTACACATCTAAATGGCAAGTGGGCCTAGCCTAGAGGTGTTGAATGAGCAGGAAAAATCCTCTAAAATATATATAAATTATTACATCATTGGTAATATGTCCCGTTGACATTACACAAGTTTTCCCAAGTCTCCAAATATCTCTGACAATATTTAATATTTATGAAAACTTAATTTATTCTCCTAGGCATTAGGAATGTAAAATAACTTTAAAAGCAATTTGTGTTTGGTTTATTTGTAGCATAATGAATAGATTTTTATTACAATCACATAGAATGTTACTAGGGTTAAAGTTTATGAATGACAGATAATCCTTTTCCATTATAGTATACCAAAAACCACTTTATTCTGCACCATTGTCTTAAAAGGTCACAGGAAATTCATATAAAAATGTTTACATCATAAAAAATATTGATAGCGAAGTATGACAGCCATGGTGTAAAGAAACCACAGTGGAAATGGTATAAAGAGAATACCTGTCTCCTACATACAGTGAATGCAAAATTTTGTACAGCATGTTAATATAGATGATAACATGGCCAATCAGCTCACAAGAAAATGGTGACATCACTGAGGCACAGGTCACTAGAAAATGGTGACATCACTGAGGCACAGGTCAATAGAAAATGGTGACATCACTGAGGCACAGGTCACTGGAAAATGGTGACATCACTGAGGCACAGATCACTGGAAAATGGTGACATCACTGAGGCACAGGTCACTGGAAAATGGTGACATCACTGAGGCACAGGTCACTGGAAAATGGTGACATCACTGAGGCACAGGTCACTAGAAAATGGTGACATCACTGAGGCACAGGTCACAAGAAAATGGTGACATCACTGAGGCACAGGTCACAAGAAAATGGTGACATCACTGAGGCACAGGTCACAAGAAAATGGTGACATCACTGAGGCACAGGTCACAAAGTGATGCCACTAGTGATTAGTGATTAGTGAATATTAGTTAAGCCCACAAAATGACTACATATTTTCATATATACTTTACCATTGGATGCCCCTTATGTTTTATTCACAGATCTAGTTTTCACCTGGAGAAGTAAAAGGTGTGTGTATAAAAACAACTGACACAGTGTTTTATGCATAAGTCAGATTTTATTGGCTATAAAGAAGCTCACTTCATCATATTTCAGCAGGGTCACTTGATCTTATTGAGGTCTAGCTGAAGTACCCAGTGTTGCCTGGGTTTAAATCTTAGCGGTATTAAGTTATCAATGAGTTGGTTGTAACTGTCAACCTTTTAAAAATAATTATCAGCTTAGCAGCTCTTCCAACACACCCACGAGGTGGCTGCCCAGTGTCGTTTTTGTTTTTGGGGTATCGCCACTCGCCAGTAGCCCTAATCCCCAGCTGTCCTTAACTGGACAGACAAACAGGCCAGTGATTGTTACAGATAAGATGATGTTTCAAGATCACATATGTCCTCATATCTTGGAGGGAGGTCTGATGGAATTGCCTCCGAAGATGTAATTGGCAGCGGAATCGTATATTCACTCTCATCTCCAGTATTACGCATCCTACAAAATAAAGTCATGCATATAAATTTCATATATCAGTGTAGTTAGACTAAAATAGATGTCTTTTCAATATTTTGCTAAGGGGGTCAGAAATTTGTAGCTGCGCTCCTGAAAGTGGCGTTTGCTTTGTCCTACCTGATATTATCCAAGCTGTCATAGGGTGGTGGGTAATACGGGGGTGGAGGATCATCATTCCGTGGCAAATTCCTCACGTCCTGACCCTCTGCTGGTCTCAAGGTGTCAGACATGAGAGAGGAATATGACGGTGGGGCTGGTAGGGAGAAAACCCTATCACCTGCGAAAGAAACAAGATAGACAAATGAGTCTATTATTCCTGGTATTCACATTAAAAAAGTTGTGAAAATCACTGTTATATTTCAATATTACATTTTCGATATTCTCTATAGTGAATTACAAAATAACATTGTTAAATACTCACCCACAGTAATTGAAACTGTCTGAATTGCCGGTCGTCGGGCTTCTACATCTGTAACGTCCCCTTCTTGGTTATTGCGTCTCCGCTTCATGTGAGCCGCTACCAAGAAGGCTGCTGCAAGCAGGATTATCACTGGTCCTGTCTTTTGCACAGGATCACAAATATGATCATTGATGCCTTTGCCAGAGGGCTTCAAACTACACCCAGGCACCAAGGCACCAACAGTGCACATTAGCACTCCACAGGTGAGGAGTAGCAATCCAAAGCTTCCAAACAGGAAGAATTTACGGCTATAGTTGCAAAGCACCATTCTCAGATTAAGGGGGTTAATCCAGCTAGTGCTTTACCCATACCGAGCAGGTGAGGCTGTGGCAGTTACATTTATACTTACCAGGGCTCTGTGAGGTGGCATTGGTATTGTGACATCATGTGAGGTAATATGTAGGTCGTAGGTCATGTGACAACCTAGTAGTGAGCTGAATACATTAAGTTGACAGTTATTAACCGTAAAATATAAACAAATTCAAAATAATTACAGTACAGTTTTGAAAACGTTTCTGTGTCTAGTAGCAAAATAATATATGTATTATATAATATATAAGAATATATCATGTAGGGATATACAGTATATAAAAATAAACACTTTAAACACTTACTAAATGGCCATGTTATCTGGAAGGAGATGTCTGCAGAACAAGTACACATAAGTTGTGTTAGTAATAATGTCATCAACACAGATACTAGTCAGAGCAGAGGTCAGTTAGAAATGAGAAGTAAAGTATCAAATTCACAATCTGTATGATGGGGTCAGTCCAATGAAGAGGCCAATAATAGTCAGGCCAAATAAGTTCAAATTCAGGATCCAAAAGAGTCCAAGCCAAAGTTCAGGGCAGGCAGCAAATAATCAGAGTCAGAAGCAAGCAAGGCCAATGACTGAAATCCCAAATCATGGCCCCCTAGGAACCACAAGAGAATGGGCAATCATATAATGCCACGCTTTATACAATGGACAGGTGTAATTGTGCACTATTTAAATGAGCTGATAATATACAATGGGTGTTATATTGCTTTCCCACCATAGGTAGGCAAACACTTTTGTTCATGTACACTACTACCAGGGAATACAATATGTAAGAGAGGAACAGAGAGGCCACTACTTCTCAGAGCTGATAATACATTGTTGTATCATTGACATACATTGTGGCTGATAGAGAGTGAGTAGTATGGCAGTTTGTGTAGCCTATCATATGTGATTTCACTCTGCACATGTCAAGAAATGTAATGCATGGAAAAGCACGCTCGCAAGTATTTGATACTTACGACTCCTTGCGACTGACGAGGAGGAATGGGGAAGGGATATGTTCTCGCAAATGTGGACATTGCAGAGCAGCAGTTTTGTGCATATGTGCTTGTTAGCAGGTGTAACCTTTCCACCAGCTACAGGGCAGGTGTAACAACAGGATTAATTATTGGAATTCAAAATTTTATTGAATCTATTCAAAATTTCTTTGAAAGCTTCAACTTCAAAACTTCAGGTTTCGGAGAAATGATGTTGCTTTATTTTTGATACGAGAGCATCAATATTGGGGCATTTTGATGTCAGAGCAATTTGGATAGTCTTCAGCATCCAATCGATTTCTCTGCTTTGTTTTTATGTTCGTTAGAGTGGAAAACCCTTGTTCGCAAAGGTAGGTTGTTGCAAAAGGCAGCAACTTTTTGACTGCCTCCTCATGTGCAATTTTGAATGCCTTTGCAGCTGTTGACATCCAAAAATATGACAGATCTGCTTTGTTTTCAAATGCAATACATGCTTCATTATTGCATCCAAGCTCAAGAAGTGCCTCTGCCAACCCTTGAGGCTTTTCAGGTACAACAGCAATTTCACTTTTAAAGCGGTTTACAATCCAACTGACAGCATGTGAATCGGCAGCAATACCCCCAGGAATTTCATTTTTACCCCATAAATAATTTACCCCTGTTCCCTCACCACTGGACTATATGATGAATAACTGTCTCAAAACTGCAAATTAGATATTTTTCCAGTTAAAATGTATGTTGATGACACATGACAGGGATTTTGAGAGCTGCTGAATAGCTGTGTGTACTCTGGCCACTCTGCTTATATACAGCGGTTTAAATTGGAATCACTTAGTTACAATACCAGTATGCTGGCATTGTTGCAGCTTCTTCAAAAGTGCTCAAGTGACTGTGAACATTTGTATTGCAATACAAATGTTTATAATTGATTTGAGTGCCTTAAGGTTTTTTGCTTAATTGTATGCTGATAACATTCTTCCACAGTCAAGAAGCCAGTGGTCGAAGTGGAAATTTAGTTGTGGCGCTAATGAAACTGTAAGTGAATGGAATGTAATAGTTTTACACTGAAAGCAGTAGGAGAAGTGGCGGTATGGCACACCACCATATTTCAGCCTTCTTCGAGCACTGCATGCTGCAATAGGGGCAACAGCGGTAGCAACTGCAACTTGGTCCAGCACCTTAAGGCCGCGCTACAACCACTAAAAGCTCAGGGCTGCTCTTTTCCTTTGCTCATATTATAAACACCAGCTCAGCATTCTTTCTAGTTATAGGACATTTGTGTTTTGGTAGCTCTACAGGATAACTGCACAGTACAGATTCCCAAAAGATTTCAGAACTAAAAAAAATCATCTATAGCTACTAAATTGGCCACACTGGTGCATTCCCAGTCACTAGGAGGGTGGAAGTGGAACTGGAGCATGAAAGACAAGGAGGGGAACCCAAAAGACAAAAAGGGCAAACAAGATGGGTAAGAAACCAGATGGGTCAGGCATAAGGGGGCAGAAATGACAGAAGGGGAGATAAATATGACCGTTCCATGCATGTGGAAAAAGGTGTTATGTGTATGGGATGTGTCATTTATTGAGGGAAGTTGTCAGTTTACAATTTGCATAGAGGTACCTCTGGCTGCTCTGTAGTGCTTCCCATGTGCAGTGACATATATTTATATATATATATATATATATATATATATATATATACTTACAACATCAGACAGGGGAGCTTCCATGGTGTGATATCCAAGTAAAATGTTTTATTCAAAACAGTAAAGATGCATGTACCAGAATATTAAAGATTTCAGGCATTGATAATAAAGCGGCAGGCATCAAATCATACCAGTACAGCTCTTAGAATGTATCCACGATCACCTCTACGCGTTTCATCACTCAGGACTTTGTCAGGAGGTACCATATACACATGAAGTAAGGTGGCTGGTTCCTGGGGAGGAGCCAACCACTAGGGGCTGGCCCCATTAGCTCTCAGGTCCCAGAATTATGTAATGCCAGCCCGCACGAGCCCATCTAGCCATCGGCCCTTCTGGCATTTGCCAGAACTGCCAGATAGCCAGTCCGCCCCTGCAGCGTACACACTAATACGATATTAGGCTGAACGCTCGTTTATCATTTGATTGGCCCGATAATCGGCTGAAAACCCTGTAGTGTGTACTCAGCCTTAGTCTCATTTGGCAGAAACCGATTCCAAATTTACAGTAACTCATATTCAACTGCCCAACAGATAGTCAAGCATCTCAAGATGTGTGAATGTTTGGGAGCTTTAATCCATACATTTATGAATGTTATCATTAGCTCTTGAATATAAGGCAACTTGTATTTTAGGTTTAGTTCCCTTTATGGAAAAAAATAATTAGATCTGAAATATTTTTTGCAGTTAACTTCACATATAAATTAGGAGCCTGAATTGTGCACATGTAAAAATGTATGAGCAACAGTGGAGTTTCTGTAAGAATTAATTTTCTTTCCACTTAACAGCTGCAGATAATCTAGAAATCAGAGGTAAGAATAAAGCTAGTTTTCAGGCTATTTAATTTAGCTGAGCATAAAATGATGTGAAAAATATATTAAATTTGTCTGCCAAGAGCTAGCTGGAAAAAGACAATGTACTGCAGATCTCTAGTGAGGTTAGTGAAGTAATAATCTGCATATTAAAAACACAAGTAAAGATGACCTGGTAAAGGGTTGTATGAAATTCTGTTTGCCACGCTTTGGACAAAATTCATAAATCTTGGTTGTTCTTTTTAAATTTTAACTCTACTTGCAAATCACAATTCTATTTGATTCTCTCTAATTTGCCGGACCCCATCTGGATTTGTCTCGTCCACTTCCTAACAGCAATCTACCAGCTCTGTGGCACCAGCAAGCAGCACACCATAGTGAGTGAAAGTTAATCAATGGGGGTCATTTGGTGTTGATGTTTTAAATGGGTACATCTGTGCAAGACAAAATATAGTCAGAATGGAATTGAATCAGCTTTAGATTATTCACGTACACACAGCATAATAAGATTCATTCTACTGTGTGTATAATTTCAGAGTTTGCTTATTACCATCTGTTTAAAATAAAGTTTTTCTCAGTTAAATAATGCCTGTGTGCAGACCATGAAAGTTTGTGTGATAAGGATTTAGTGCAATCGCTGTGAGCCAGAGGCTAGTACAGTCATTTAGGTGTGTATGTTATGCATCTGGTGGCTTGTATGTTATTTAAGGGGCTATAAAATGAGAGCTAGTATAGTTTCTCAAGGGGTAGTGTGGTGGACTGGGGCTAGTTTAGCATTTTAGGGGCTTGTGTAGTGGGCTGGCGTAAGTTTCCCTATAGCATTTTATTACCTAGTGTGGTGGGTTTGTAGTAATATAATAATTTATGAGTTAGTCTGGTGAGCTATAGGGCTTATGATGTAGGGGTTGGGCAGGATCCCAGCACAGCACAGTACAGTACACTTTTTGTGGATCGGGGTATTTCTAATTAGGGGAAAATCTAATGAAATGTAATGTCATTTCCTCATGCATCCCTACACACCTAGCTTCTGCCAGCTTAAAAACTTCCACCTATGCCAAGCTTGAGAATGGTGCGGATACCCTGTGCCTACAGTGCTAATGTTAAGTATTGCACTGTGAACTGGCTCTACCTCCTCTGTGAGTACTTGCTCTGATTTTCTCACTTGGGTGGAGTCACACATTCCATAATCTGTCTGTAATACCCTGCATATCACAGGTATATTACTGTATGCACTAATTCAGAAAACTACAATTCTCCAGAGTGCCTTTGGGAAGTTAAATACAAATTATGTCTGCATTCTTGGGTTGGGAAAACTGCATTGAATGAACTAGAGGTTCCAGGAGATTCTTGGGAAAAAGAGGAGAAGCCAAAAACGAACTGGCTAGTGTGAGAAGTGATGTGTGTGACTGCTGGCTGAACTAATGAAGGATTGTCCCACAAAGAGCCACTGAATACTATGACTGAATTGTTGTCCTGAGGGATGTTTGCAGCCAGTCCAGAAAGAAGCACCTTTGCAGTATAGGAAAAGACCTAACTTGCCACTGCCCATGAGATGTCAGCAGGACTCATATCAAGACAGATACATTTATTTTGCTTTGCTATGTTCAAGTTATTTAAATGAGACATCAAACTGTGTTATTAAAACCTCTGACGGGACTGTAATATTGCTACTGAGAGGTGTTATCGCACTGTCTAAAGGAAGAGTTTGTTTCAGCCAAATCTGCTGTATTTAAAGTTATCAGCAAGCTGACTCGGACATAGACAGCAATCATTTACCCCAAGAGTTTGTCTATATTGCATCAAAAGTTTGATTCTATTGTGAAACTGCCTAAAATGTTTGCTGATGAGAGAATTGCAAGTTGTTTAACCATTCAGTTGCTTGGAGAGAGCTGCTTATTCCATTAGAAGGATTGCGAAGTGGACACTGTCCATTACACTGGAAATTGTTTATTGAACCCTTTCCCAGAGATCATGACCCCCAAGGTTGGCAAGTATGGACAAAACTAATATGCATGAAAAAACAAGATGTCCTGCATAAAGTAAGGCCATGTGCGGAAAGAGTTTTTGCTGTGGAGCCTGGTGACCCTGATTTCTGTTTATATTCTCCCTTAATAATTGAATTATTTGTTTAGCTGGTGCTTTGCTACACCCTGGCACCAAGAGCCCAGGCATTGAGTCTCAGGTCATTTGTAAAATGTATATTACTATGAATTTTGACGGTAGATTGGCTTGGCTATAACACTGACCTGCACACAAAGGTACAGTGGTTCAGAACAGCACAATCATACAAAATGTGCTCTATAGTGGAGCTACACCATTGTATCTGAATAAAACAGTAGTGCTAACAGTAGAAAAATATAAAAGATCTATGCACATTACACAACACTATATTGCTTTATAGTTAGTAGTGCCATGTACATTGAATTACAGAGCAATGTACAGTGTCTTCACCAATACTGATTTTAATGTAAAAAATCATGGTTTGGGACTTTGCCCTCTGCTCATATAGACCTGCATTGGTACTGTAAATTTTTTGTTTGGGACTTTGCTCCTCATTTAAAACAGGTGTATAGTGGACATAAATGGACCTACTCTGGAACCATATATTTCTTATGTGAAACTTTGCCACCAGGTTATAGCAGTTCAGTTAGCAAATTTAGTGAGCTAAAGTTGCTAAATGACTAATATGTAATGTTTGTTATGCTTTTATTAAAATAAAATCAGCTTATTGCACTGCACTAAAGGCGCAACCCTTGTTTTTAGCATCCTTCAAACAAGAACACTGCTTTTCACTCCTCTACAGTATATCCTACTTCATTTCAAGTATTACAAAAATAAACTAAATTAGGTTTAAAAATTACAGCAAATATTTGCAAACTTTTTTACAGTAATATTGCAATTGTTGTATACAGTATGTTCCACTGGATCCAATTATACTGCTCTCCCATAGCTGTTACTTGACCGTCCAGATAACAGCTACTGTATACTCATAATTGGTAAAATTGCACAGGTAACAATTATTTTCATACTACACAATTCACTAGCAACTTCCATGCTATACTGATCTTTGAGAAAGTCTGCAATGATGAAACGCGTCTGGTAAAACCTTATACCCGTGTTTGAGCCAAAGAAGCAGGTTTATGTCGATCTTAATTTCTGTCTTTTTATCTTCTTTTGATGAACATGCAAAAAGACTGTGCTATAAGATTTGAGAGATGTGCTGACTGACGCCCAGATAAACGTAGACAGATCCCAGCTGTGGGCTGTCTGCCTGTTTGGATGGATGTTAAGAAGGGAAGATTTTCCTCCAACAGCTATTACTTCTAATCGGGTGAGATCGCTACCAATGTCTCTCTTAATATGATTTTTTATTTCAACTTTGTGACAGAATCCAATATGATGCACAAATAAGATCAGGAGGTAAATGTATCAAGCTGAGAGTTTCCAATGGGTTTGAGAAGTAGAAATGTTGCCTATAGCAACCAATCAGATTATAGCTACCAATCAGATTATAGCTATCATTTTATATAATGCATTTAATAAATGATTGCTAGAATCTGATTGGTTGCTATAGGCAACATCTCCACTTTTCAAACCCGCTGGAAACTCGCAGCTTGATACATTTACCACCAGGACTTATTGGATACTAATTTATATTCATTGGTATTATTATAGTCTTTTGAGAAATTTTTATTACCTTTAGTGTTGTATAGTGTGGGATTTTTTTTAACTTTAATGTGGTAAAAAATTGTTTTAATAAAAAGTAACACTGACTGCAATATTTATGCTGGTTATTTTTATTCTGACATTTGATATGTGGTCAGTCCTATGGTGCACCTGTCATTGCATTTTTTTTACTTGGTTGTGTTTAGGGATTGGCACCCACAAGATAGGGAGTAACACGGGACTATGTACTTTTCAGAAATTGCTACTTTAAAATAACCCCTTCAGTATGAACGCTTAAGAATATATTATATCTTATAGCTACTTTATAGTACTCTGTATGAGAGTGATATATATATATATATATATATATATATATATATATATACCTTTCATAAATATAGAATGAGTATTGAAAGCATATCTTAAATTTACTGTATAAAATACAGCAAAATACTCTCGCACCGCAAAACACTTTTATATTGTAACATATTGTAATGCTATAACAAATTATAATACATGCTTAGAGTACTGTAAATTCTATTCCATTCTGTACTGTATACTGTGATTACCCTGTGATACAGATTATAGTATTATCTGATAAGGTAATGGATAATTGTACAGCATTGCTCTACTTAATAGGCCTATCGTAGACAGATACAAATGTGCTCACATGTGATACAAGGAATTTCATTTATTTAATTTGTCATCTCTATTTGCAGTTGTTTTAATAACACCATGGATAACACCAGGGCTTAGGCATGTCTCAATGAGACCATATGCAGAGTTGTATCATAAGCAGTGCTTGAAGGGGCTGGTATACGGTGCTATGCCATACCGCCACTTCTTCTATTACTTTCATTGCAAAACTATCAAATTCTATTCACTTAGTTTTTACATACCGCCACTTCCAAAATTCCATACTGCCACTTCCAAAATTCCATACCGCCACATCTAAATTTCCACTTCGACCACTGACTACAAGCAGTGGCGGATCCACTGGCCGCTCTGATTGTGTTTAAAACACAATCAGAGCAGCCGGGCAGCACACTCTTCCTGCCTGTCTCTGCCGAACGGACCTGCACATAGTGTGCAGCCGCCGGCAGCATTAGTTATCAAAAAGGGGGCGGGGACTAAGTCGCCCCCCCTTAAAAAAAAATCTAGATCCGCCCCTGACTACAAGTGTAAATGTAACGTGGTCCACAAACAACTCTCCACTGGCGGTTTGATTGGTGGATGAGTGCGACTAGATGGAATGTGGAAAATATAATGCTGCTATTTGCCCCAATGCACCCATCATCCAGTGCAGCGGTCTTGTGATATTACAAATGAGCAGCTGTTGCACTCATTAGTGATGCATCATTTAGTTGTAAACGGTCTCCTTTGTCTGTGCAATCATAGGTAAAAATATCATTTTAAAATTCTGGAGCTTTTAAGTCTTTTTATTTTTCCTTTGAGTTGAAGGATTTCATTATCAAATAGCCTTGGATCTGTGAACTAGTTCAAAGCAATCTATTATCTCAATTATCTCAGCAGCTTTGTAGATGATCTTTGAATAAAATTACATATTCCTAAAAATAGAAAACATACAAAAATTGTGTTATTTGCTTGCTATCACATTAGGTGGCAAATACGGAAGCACACAGCTTGCCCTCACAAATCACATCGAGAACCGTTAGCTGCAGAATGTGCAAATGGAGCCCAACTTACAATACTTACAAGGATACAGTGATTTCATTTTAATGAAGGGGAACAAACAGTTTACTGTATATGTATATTTTGCTTTAATATGGCATGAGGTCAACAACATCTTTTTGCAGTCACTTTAAGTGTAAGATGCATTAAACATTTTGTATTACCCATCTATTGTTAATAGTGGAGAGAAATCTGACAGATCCGAATATTGGGGTTCTGAGTCATGTTTCGGTTTCTCACACCAAATATATATAGCCCCCCACCCCTGTTCTCAGCTGATATTTTAGATTGGATAGCATGTGGGTAGGACGTTTGCTGCAATTCTGTGCTCAGAAAATCACACGTAGAGGATGGACAGGGTGAGAGAGGCAATTTATACTGCAATAGCTGCAATTTTACTGCACAAATCTTAACAGTTTTTTTTACAGATCAGTCTGCTTGAATTGTATGCTGATAAATTGGGTGTGAGAAAGTGAAGAGTAGACAAGCAGTGGCTACTGGCCGTAACGGTATATTGGTAAATTAATTAGGAGTGGACAAAAAATATAATTTCCTGCTTTTAAAATCAAAGTGTTTCAATCTGAAGGAAGCTGTGCAAGGGTTCTGTACGACTGTTGGCACACCCCAAATACAGATATTTATTGCTTTAAAATCCCAAGTGTTTTAATCTGAATGTATTTGTGTCAAGGGCAATATCAGTGACACACTACTAAGCGTCCAAAAAACAGGGTGCTCTTTGACTCTGTGAAGCACATCCCCTCCAATAAACAAACATTTTTTTAAGAACTAATTATATACATTTGAAATATATTGTGGAGCAGTGTCAGAAAAATTGTGAGATAACATTTCCTCCTTTCTCTATCTCATTGGGCATTCACCTGCTGTGGTAGCAGATGCAAGTATCTCCAGCTTCAAGTAGCATTACTCCTCTTGTTAACCATGGATCAGTCTACAGATCAAGAGCATCCCAGTACCAGTACTGGCAGTAGTAGTACTTTTTCAGCCCCTACTAGTAAAAAGGTAATGCAGGAAGAAAGTGTAATAAAGAGTCCAAGCAATGTTTGTCAAACTGAAAGAAAGCATCAGCTCTTGATGTAAGGATTAAGGGAAATTATGAATTTGGCAAGTGGCAAGAACAGTCCATTGCAGAAGAGAGTGCCCAAAATGGTCATGCATCTTCCTTAACTTCCCATGCACCACCTTCTCTGCTGTCACAGCCAAATCAGACGCATAAGTACATGAAAAGAACACAGGCTGAAGAACTACTTGGGCACTCACAAAATCCTGAGGAGAGTCTAAAGGTATCCATGAGTGCTATATGCGAGTCTGACGTATCAGGTCCTGACACTGTAATTTTAGAGCAGCCTCCTTCCAAAATTTCTCATCCATCATCATTACTTTATATAGCGCCACTAATTCCACAGCGCTGTACAGAGAACTCATTCACATCAGCCCCTGCCCCATTGGGGCTTACAGTCTAAATTCCCTAATATAGACACACACTCACACACACAGACAGGGAGAGACTAGGGTCAATTTTGATAGCAGCCAATTAACCTACCAGTATGTTTTTGGAGTGTGGGAGGAAACCAGAGCACCCGGAGGAAACCCACACAAACACAGGGAGAACATACAAACTCCACACATATAAGGCCATAGTCGGGAATCAAACTCATAACCCCAGTGCTGTGAGGCAGAAGTGCTAACCACTAAGGCCCTGTGCTGCCCGTTTGGAAATGTGAGGATAAGTAGTAAATATGATAGTTTAGAAAATGAGTGACAGGGGAGGAGGGGCTGCTAGTTTATAGATAGTTTATAAATCTTCACAGATGCAAACAGCTCCTTGTGAGCAAGATGTCGGCTCAAGTCTCACACGACACGTCTCCTGCTACAGCTTCTCCTTTAAATGCTGGCAGGAGAAAAGTTATATATTCCGAGATTCACACTGATGCTGAGCACACCAATGTGAAAGGTTATTGTTATTATCTGATCAGGCTTAAAATAAATGCCCAAATATAATGACATCTCTACCATGTTTCAATCTGATACACCTTGTATTTGTAGAATAATGGAAGATTACTTTAATGTACAAATTAGCATCTCAGACAGTCCCTTTGCATTTTTGGAGGATAAAAATCATCATCAGCAGCTATTTATATAGCACCACGAATTCTGCAGCGCTGTACAGAGAACTCACATCAGTCCCTGCCCCATTGGAGCTTACAGTCTAAATTCCCTATCATACACACACACACACACACACACACACACACAGACAGACAGAGAGAGACAGACTAGGGTCAATTTGATAGCAGCCAATTAACCTATCAGTATGTTTTTGGAGTGTGGGAGGAAACCGGAGCACCCGGAGGAAACCCACACAAACACAGGGAGAACATACAAAGGCCACACAGATAAGGCCATGGTCGGGAATTGAACTCATGACACCAGTGCTGTAAGGCAGAAGTGCTAATCACTAAGGCACCGTGCTGCCCCATGCAATTTGTAGTCCCTTCGTACAAACTAGGTATGGTGTACTTAAGCTGCCCACCCTCCAGTGTGTACTCGGAACGAGTGTTAGGCACAGCCAGGAATATTGTAAGCAATCGTTGGAGGAGACAACTTCCCAAAAATGTAGAAAAATATTGGTGTTCATCAAAATGAACTACAAATTGTATGAGGAATACCATTGTAGACGTCAAAAAAATCAGTAATGTTAGATTCTATGTGGGGATGAACTAATATTGTGTGATAATGATCTTAACATCAGTGATGAGGATGATGATGAGGGTGGTGCCAAGGTCAATTTCATATTTTATATTATGGTCTTGGTCTGTCATCTTGTGTAAAATGCTATGTGGTCAACAGTTAGACATTCATTTGGTCGACAGACAGTCAACAACATTAGGTTGACAATTCAGGTGTCAACAGTATTATTATGTTGGCAATTCACATGGTCAAAAGTATTATTATTCGGTTGGTAATTCAAATATCGATATACTTATATGGTTAGGGATAAGGTTAGTAATTTGGATAAAGATAGGGTTAGGGATAGGGATATTTTTGTCAGCCTAATAATACTGTCTACATTTCAGTTGTCAGCCTAATAATACTGTTTATGTCATTATTGGCGACTTTCCAACACTGTCTATGTAGGGTGTCCACCATATAAAATGGTGATCATGTAACTGTTGAACATATGTATCACAACTGGATGCAAGGACCCAAGGACAATTCCATCTTGCACTATTTTACATTATGGCCTTGGTCTATTATCTTTTGTAAAATGTGTACAGATGCCATTGCTGTCCAACTAATGAGTACTGATTTCTTCCGCTGCTGTCTTTCTCCAATGTGTCACACATCCTGCCTAATGATTACTTACTTGGTGTATCTTCTTTTCTAAAATGACAATTTAATTGATTTAGACATATGTGATGATGATGATGAGGGTGATGAGATTGTCATCATTGAGGAAAATGACCACTGACAGCTAAATTGTTCAAATCCATTTCTATTCTCCAGTTTAAAAACCAACAACCAAACTATTCACTTTTGTGTGGGCCCAAACAAATCAAGCGCTTCAGCTACAAAAGTGGCAATCCCTGTCGCGGAAGTCCTAGGTTTGTTAACTATGCATATCCTTAATAACATATGGATGGTTGGGAGGGCCCAAGGACATTTCCATCTTGCACTATTTTACACTATGGCCTTGATCTATCATCTTGTGTACAATGTCTACTGATGCTCTGCTGTCCATCTCTGATTTCTGCCTCATTACTCTCCATGATGCATGCTCTTACCATTTCTTTCTGGGTGCTGCCTACCATCATCTATCAACTTGTCTAAATGTCTACTGAAGCCGTTGTCTGTCTAATGAACTCTGATTACTGCCTCTATACTTTCCAGGATGCATGCTGTCAAACTTTAAAAATATTGTGTCAGTGGTCTTTCTCTCACCATATTTCTTCTGGATGCAGCCCACCTTCGGCTATCTACTTGTCCATGCTGGATTGTAGCATGCTTTGCACATAAAACTTGGTTGTTCAGAATTTCTTAAAGAATGAGAGGTCGGTGGAGGAGATGCCCTTCCCATAAACCTTCTGGGCATTTTTTGCACTTAGCGACCGCATGTAGATCATTGCAGCATCTTAAAAAAAAGTACCTGTCATGCCACCAATTGAAGAGGTAGTAAGGAGATGAAATTCACACTTTATGCTGTACCGCTATGTTTCATAGGGATTGCATATTTTTATAAACTGTCATGTATTTGTGCTGCTGCTTTGTCACTAATTTTAGTTAGCCAACTCGCTGCAACCTTTTGACAAAATTGGCGAAAATTTGGACAGTTGTGAAGGAGTATTAGAAAATAGACTGTAAATGACTGTAAATGAATGTCAATGCTATACATAGTAAAGTATGAACAAAAACAGCTAAAAATCACATGATTTTACCTATTTTTCACAATTTTTAATTAAATCCAGATTCACAACCAAAACACATGAGGATTTTTGACCAAAACCAAAACAAGAAGATGGTTTTAGAACCAAAACCAAAACATAGGGTCTGCACACATCACTAATTAATAGTTTAACTATCTTAGAGTTACTCTTTGTCTTCAGCACTCTTATCAGTTTCTTCCTATCTTGGCTGGTTCCTGCTTGGTCCCATACAAAAACCGTATCACAACATCTTTAGTTGACATCTGTGATGTTTAAGGCTAGGTACACACTGCAGAAATTTCCTCCCAATATGTTATCGATAACAGTTTTACTAATGACTGTTAAAATAAAACTTTCCCGATCAGCATGTCGATTCATGTGTGCACACTATACACGTTTTACAAGATTTTCCTTCAAGTCTGTACTTTTCATCTGTCATAACCATCGGCTGAAAAGATTATGACTGTAAACTATATGGAGATTATCGTGAGTACATACACACTGCAGAATTGGAACAACATTGCTCCATTGCTGAACAAGATTTTCATGTCAGTTTGAAAATCTCAATCAACGATTTCATGTGCTTTGGAATGATGATCGTTCATCATTCCAGGGTACACACTACTGTGATATCGGGCCAATCAGTCCTTTATTGTCTGATTGACCCGATAATTGGCTGAAAACACTGTAGTGTGTACCTAGCCTAAGAGTGCAGGGAGTCAGGTGTCTGCAGTGTACGGTCTGATCCCACCATTCTAAGATAAGGTGCTGGACCCTCAGGCAGCCAGTCCAACCTGACATTATTTTTATTTTTTAATCACTTGCTACATCTGTAGCTCCTGCTATCCTTGAAAATAATCCAATGCGCAGCTACTTAATACTATTAATAAAACTAATCCGCTCTGTAATAAATCAGAATAATTTGTTTTTTATCTGTGCCACATAATACCACTCATCCAGGGCACAGAATACTATGATATACACTCTGTACATCTTAGAGTATTTAAAAATACCAGCAAATATTTAAAATTATTGGTTCACTGCGTTATGCCCCGGAAACACCATGACTATACCCCAAACTACAGGGCCATGTCTCACTCCCAAGCTGCGTTGACTCTGGGCTAGATTTACTAAGCTGCGGGTTTCAAAAAGTGGGGATGTTGCCTATAGCAACCAATCAGATTGTAGCTTAGTACTTTCTACAAAATGACAGCTAGAATCTGATTGGTTGCTATAGGCAACATCCCCACTTTTTCAAACCCGCAGTTTAGTAAATCTAGCCCTATGTCTCGATCTGTAGGCTGGATCCATGTTATCCTATGTTATAACAGGAGATGCCTGTGAAAATCAGTACTGTTAGGCTTTGTGTAAAGAAGGCATTGTGAGACAGCACTGCAGACTTATTTATATTAGAGATGAGCGGGCTCGGATTATCGCAATCTGAGCCCACCCGAACAGTGCGGATCCGAGGGCGATCCGAGCACTGTTCGGGTATTTCCGGCGGGGAGACACAGTCAAAGCGAGGCTCAGACTCCAAATCCCGCCGTCGGATCTCACGAGACTCGGATAGTATAAATTCCCCGCTTGCCGCCGCCATCTTCAGTCGGGCTAAGAACAAGGAAGAGGGAGGTTGGATTTTTTAGTGGTGCTGTGTCCTGTCACTCTGTCCTGCTGAATCCAGTGGTTACTTTGTCCTGTGCTCTGTCCTGTTGATCAGTCCAGTGGTGCTTTGTCCAGTGCTCTGTCCTGCTGAGTCCAGTGGGGCTTTGTCCAGTGCTCTGTCCTGCTGAGTCCAGTGGTGCTGTGTCCTGTGCTCTGTCCTGCTAAGTCCATTGTTATTAAAAACTTATTAAAAAATTATAAAAAAATAATTTAAAAAAATTATAAAAAAAGATAAAAAAATTCTACTGCAATATATAAATACATGCACTGTTCCTGCAGTCCAGAAATATATTACTGCAATATTTAACTACGTTCACTGTTCCTGCAGTCCAGAAATATTAGTACTGCAATATATAAATACGTTCACTGTTCCTGCAGTCCAGAAATATTAGTACTGCAATATATAAATACGTTCACTGTTCCTGCAGTCCAGAAATATTAGTACTGCAATATATAAATACGTTCACTGTTCCTGCAGTCCAGAAATATTAGTACTGCAATATATAAATACGTTCACTGTTCCTGCAGTCCAGAAATATTAGTACTGCAATATATAAATACGTTCACTGTTCCTGCAGTCCAGAAATATTAGTACTGCAATATATAAATACGTTCACTGTTCCTGCAGTCCAGAAATATTAGTACTGCAATATTAAACTACGTTCACTGTTCCTGCAGTCCAGAAATATTAGTACTGCAATATATAAATACGTTCACTGTTCCTGCAGTCCAGAAATATTAGTACTGCAATATTAAACTACGTTCACTGTTCCTGCAGTCCAGAAATATTAGTACTGCAATATATAAATACGTTCACTGTTCCTGCAGTCCAGAAATATTATTACTTCGATATTAAACTACGTTCACTGTTCCTGCAGTCCAGAAATATTATTACTTCGATATTAAACTACGTTCACTGTTCCTGCAGTCCAGAAATATTATTACTTCAATATTAAACTACTTCACTGTTCCTGCAGTCCAGAAATATTATTACTTCGATATTAAACTACTACGTTCACTGTTCCTGCAGTCCAGAAATATTATTACTTCGATATTAAACTATGTTCACTGTTCCTGCAGTTCAGAAATATTATTGATTATTAATAATCACCTCAAACAAGAGGTTGTGACGCGCTGGAACTCCACCCTCTATATGCTGCAGAGGATGGAGGAGCAGCAAAAGGCCATTCAAGCCTACACAGCCACCTACGACATAGGAAAAGGAGTGGGGATGCGCCTGAGTCAAGCGCAGTGGAGACTGATTTCCGTGTTGTGCAAGGTTCTCCAGCCGTTTGAACTTGCCACACGAGAAGTCAGTTCCGACACTGCCAGCTTGAGTCAGGTGATTCCCCTGATTAGGCTGTTGCAGAAGCAGCTGGAGAAAGTGAGGGAGGAGCTGTTAAAGCATTGCGATTCCACAAAGCATGTAGTTCTTGTGGATGAAGCCCTTCGTACGCTTTGCCAGGATCCGAGGGTGGTCACTCTTTTAAAGTCAGAGGAATACATTCTGGCCACCGTGCTCGATCCTCGGTTTAAAGCGTATGTTGTGTCTCTGTTTCCGGTGGACACAAGTCTACAGCGGTGCAAAGACCTGCTGGTCAGGAGATTGTCCTCTGAAGAGGACCGTGACATGCCAACAGCTCCTCCTTCATTTTCTTTCACACCTGTGGCTGCGGGGAAACAGCTGAGATTTCATAAACGACCCGCTGGCGGGGATGCTGAGAACATATGGTCCGGACTGAAGGACCTGCCAACCATTGCAGACATGTCTACTGTCGCTGCATTGGATGCTGTCACCATTGAAAAAATGGTGGAGGATTACTTTGCTGACACCATCCAAGTAGACATGTCAGACAGTCCTTATTCTTACTGGCAGGAAAAAAAGGCAGTTTGGAAGCCCCTGTACAAACTGGCTCTATTTTACCTGAGTTGTCCCCCCTCCAGTGTGTACTCCGAAAGAGTTTTTAGTGCAGCGGGGAACCTAGTCAGTGAGCGGCGAAGGAGGTTGCTTCCGCAAAACGTTGAGAAGATGATGTTCATAAAAATGAATTATCAATTCTTCAATCAAGACCTGCACTGGCCTCCAGAGACTACAGAGGGACCTGTGATTGTGGAGTCCAGCTGGGACGAATTGATAATGTGTGAGGATGAGGAAGTACACACTGAAGGGGGCGAGGAATCAGAGGATGAGGACGACATCTTGCCTCAGTAGAGCCAGTTTAGTTTGTACAGGGAGAGATGAATAGCTTTTTTTGTGTGGGGGCCCAAACAAACCAATCATTTCAGCCACAGTTGTTTGGTAGGCCCTGTCGCTGAAATGATTGGTTTGTTAAAGTGTGCATGTCCTATTTCAACAACATAAGGGTGGGTGTGAGGGCCCAAGGACAATTCCATCTTGCACCTCTTTTTTTGGCATTATGTGCTCCTTGGGGCCTAGTTTTTCAAACTGCCATCCTGTCTGCCACTGCAGTGCCACTATTAGATGGGCCACGTGTTTGTGCCGCCCAATTGTGTCGCTTAGCTTAGATATCCAGCTACCTCGGTGCAACCTTTTGGCCTAAAAAAAATATTGTGAGGTGTTCAGAATAGATTGGAAATTAGTGGAAATTATTGTTATTGAATGTTATTGAGGTTAATAATAGCGTAGGAATGAAAAAAAAACAAAGCACTTTTTATGCTTTTTTTTAAAAAAGTCAGAACCCAAAACCCTAAATCAGAACCAAAACCTTGAGTGGGGTGTTTTGCAAAACAAATCAGAACCCAAAACCTCAAGCTAATCAGAACTCAAAACCCAAAACACTAAAAGTGGCCGGCGCACACCCCTAATTTATATACAGTGCAACTTCATCAAGAATGAAGGCTAAATTGCATTGGAAGAAAGTACATTTTTATTTCGATATGCGCTTTACATAAGAATACATTGAGAATTAAATATTTACAGTACTCAGTTAAATCAGAGAACACTGTGTACAAGTAGAAAAATATCTTAACTTGTCTCTCGCTGTTTTCTAGATGATTTGATGCTCATTTCATATAGTGAATATGAATTACTCCACAGAACATGTATATTTTTATCTCTTTTAATTAGGAATTATTTTTTTTTTATCCATTACACTCATATTGCACATTTTCTCAGCTCTAGTGAGAACCAAGTTGGTGTAACAGATTTTTCTTCTTCAGAATCAGTAATATTTCCTTTTGTTACAAAGCAACAGCATGTGATGATATTTGTATGCGGTGTCAGGGGGTATAACAGATGACTAAGTCTTTTTCATCAGAAAAAACACTGCTTCAACAATTCTCAATTATATTGTTGATTTTGTGCATTGCACTGATGGGACTAGAAAAAAATTAATGAGAATTGTTACACAGCTGAGGGAAAACAGGTATTCATAATACTAGGAAGATTGAGAACATTGCTTATGAGACGTGAATAGAGTTATCTGCCTTTCAGTTATAATGGGTGACATGATTGAAGAAACACAATAAAGGTACAATGTCTGTACGCAGTAATTCTAAAATATCAAGAACACTGATGGCGATGACATCCCTGTACAGCAATCCTGTTCTCTTTGCTGTATGTTTAGTTTGAACCCTGTGTGGAATAACAACCATGGTACATGAAGCCTCAGGAATTATCTTTGCTGCAAATCAGCCAAATTTCTGCTCAAAGTTGTGACTTTTGCTTGGATTTGTTAAATGAGAAAAAGTAAAATGACAACGTGATCCCTGACATCACAGCTCTGGAGCTGATTAATGTTGTTTACTTATAATGAGATCCCTTTAGTGGAGAAGTCCATCCAGCTAGTTACAATCTTCACATGATACACACCCATGTTATGGAAAACATCCCAACCAGATCATTGCACAATACATGGTAATGGTGGTAATGTTCATGGTAATCCTATTAGATCAGTATTTCTAATCAATGTTCTCAGACAAGCCCAAGTATGCATGTTGTCCAGTTTGCCTCAGAATCAAGTGAAATAAATCTATATCACGCGGCTCATTTAGGTAGGTGGAAGAGACGGACCATGTATTGATTAACTGCTGGGAACTTTACTTTATTTCAGGCACCCACTGCATTGGTGGCTGTTATAACAGCAAGTGTTGGATAAAGTTGAAATTAAAATGAACGTTTTCCTGGGTTTATTCCTATGGCTGGAAATGTTTTTGCTCTTCCACAACTCACCCATTTTATTAATGGCTAAGGGACAGGGTCCCAATACTTTGAAACAAAAACCTTGGACACTCATGTGACCTGACGTTTGTTCAACCAATAAAAGCCATTCTATTTATTTATGCGACAAATACAGTACATAGTTATAAGAAATAATTCCAATTCTTCTGGGTACATCAGTGTCACGCACTGGACTCTGAGGTCCTATTACTTGCCCCTCCGCTTTCTTTCTCGGCTGTTCCTGCGGTCCGCAGTCTCTGCTGGTATTAGGCCTACTTGCAGGGCGTTTCTCTGTCTCCACCCCAGACATCCCACCAAAATCAGTGCCTGGGTGCCGCCATCTTATATTCTGTCACATGCTCCTACTCAGCCAGTCAGAGTGCTGCTTCAGCTCAGCTGACTGCAGCCTCCAATCAGGGGATAGCAGTTCCTATAAAAGGATTTCCTGGAGCTACATTTATTCCTTAGATTCCAACCTGGTTTCTAGCAGTCTACAGTCTATTCAGTTATTTCTGCCCAGACAACACAGTCACTTATCCGGTTCCAGTCTGGTCTCCCCTGCTAAATCTGATCACCATCTTGCTATTCTTAACTTCTTTCCAGTCTTCAGTGCCATTCATATTTTGTAGTCTCCTGAACTCTGAGCAACCACCATCTGTACCAGTTCTTTTTCTCCCATGCAAAGCTTCTGTACGTAGCCACCAGTTCTGTAACAGATATTCAACCCTATCCGGGTACAGACAAATCTTCAGGTGTAACAATCAGGAGTCTGTATTCAATGAATACTAATGTTACTTATAATAAGAGCAAAAATTAGGCTGTACTGGCAAACTAGGGCACACATGGGAGCTGTAATAATAATAATAGATGTGCTTTTTCCTAGATAATGCTGATTTATAATTCCACTATACCTGAAGAGTATTACTCATTCTGAAACGGCTTGTAACTTAGAACAATAGCTTGCACTCAGCTGAATAACAAAAGTAAATGTCAGGTCAGGTCATTAGTATGGTAATCTACACTCAGTGGTCACTTTATTAGGTACATTTGCACACCTGCTTGTTAGTACAAATATCCAGTCATCATGTGACAGATATGGTCCAGAGGTCAAATTGTTGTTCAGACACCTGAATGTAAAATAATTGATCTTAGAAATGTTGATCATGTAATGATTACTGGTGCCAGATGAGGTGTTTTGAGCATCACAAAAATTGCTGATCTCAGTCTCTAGAGTATACAGAGAAAAGTGCACAATACCAAAAACATCCAGTGAGCAGCAGCTCTGTTTGCAAAAATGCCTTGTTAAGGAGAGAAGTCAGAGAAGAATGGCCAGGTTAATTTGACAATAAGACCACAATAACTCAAATAACCCTGTGTTAAAGAGAAAAGTTAGAGGAGAATGGCCAGACTGGTGGCCAACAGTGATATGCAGTAGAGCACAACACGTCAAACCTTGAAGTGGATGGGCCACACAGAGTTCCACTCCAGTTAGCTAAAATCAGGGAACTGAGGCTACAGTGGGCTCAGGCTCACCAAAACAGGAGAGTTGAAGATGGAAAAATGTTGCCTGATCTGACAAATCTCGAATTTCTGCTGTGACATGAAAATGGTAGTGTCAGAACTTGTCGTAAACAGCATAAATCCATGGATCTATGGTGTGAAGAATGTTTTCTTGGCACACATTAGCCCATTTAATACCAGTTGAGCACTGTTTAAATGCCACAGTATTTGTTGCTGATTAAGTGCATCCCGCAGTCTAATGGACACTTCAAAGATAATGGAATTAAAATACACATATAAGAACCAACACTGTTATCACTTCCTATATTTACCCAATAAAGTTGATTCCAATTGTCCTCATAACCCAGAAGATGATGTTTTGCCCCTGGTTAATGACTTCGATCCACAGATGGCTCCCCGATGTGTATGCCTGTTGCTAAGTGTGTGTGTGTGTGTGTATATATACAAAAAGAGATAGGCAGAGATAATATTAAAATGGAAATTAGTTTGAGTTGTTGTGTTCTTTCTTGTAAATGCATTTTGGTTCTGGGCTTTCAGTGCAGACTGTTGGTTACATGCTATAAGGGGTGTTTTTTCAACACCCCTTGTCAATTGCATTGACATTAAATTCAATGCAATTGGGATCAGAACCAGGGACGATCTGGTAACAATGGCAGGGGAGCAACTTCCCCCCAGGCTAGTTTCTCCTTTTCAGTCAAATCCAGTGTAAAGTACCATGGTTGACCTAGCAAACTGTGCATTAGATTGAGTATCTATTGGGTATGATAGCTTTGTATTTACTTGGCACACACCTCCCAGTTCTCTGTTTGGTGGATAGTGAAGGTCGGCTTCCAGTCAGTGTCATAAGGGATCACAGAACAGGTAAGGGATCTATTTGACGCATTCTGTTACCATCACATTTTTTGGCGGGTCTTTATTGTAAAATGAACAAAGGTTTAGGGATAGCCTGCATTTTTAAGCCACTAAATCTCCGTTTGGCCTTGTAAAGCCACCAGATATTTTGGGGGTTGTATTGTAAAACCATCAGAGCTTTTGAGAATGTGAATTATAAAGTATACTATAAGTTATGTATATACAGCAATGGTTCTTACGCAGGAAGTGCACAGGCGGCACCCTAGCCCTTCACTGAAGGCGGCATCCTCCTCATCAGAGACACCACCCCCACCCCCATTGCTTCTTACCTTAGCAGACAGTAGAGTGGCGCTTGGCAGTAAGGGCATAGCCTACAGCCACTCTGCCAGCCGATCACTGACAGTGAAAATAGAAGCAGCTGAGAGCTTTGTGGTATCAGCTGCTTCTTCTCCATGTCAATGGCTAAACACTCTATTTGGAGGCCCTGTGGAAACATTAAAAGCACTGGATGAGTGCTTCACTCATTCAGTGTTTTAGGAGAACCTTAGCCATGGGGGCATTAGGTGCGCCTTATGGAAATGCCCTGTTCTTGTGATAGACACACTGTTGGTTTTCTTTAACTAAACAAAGTAGTTTTTATGTCTCACTAGACCTTTCACGTAACATAAATTCAAGTGTTATAGGGAGAGCTCAGCTGCAATAAGACATCTGAACACATGCACAAAATAAGCTGCAAGTCAAAGCACAAGTTGTCCTGGACCTGAAGCAGTGTAGCAAGAAAACTACCCAAGTGCAGGACCTGATGGGAATAAACACAGAGGCAGAATGTCTGAGCACACATTGGTAATGCTGAGGATGTGACAGGTAATGCTGAGGATGTGGGTTATCCAAAGGGACAAAACTGGGAATGAACAAGTGGATAAGCCCTATCTCCATTCAGACACAATGTCTTGCATATAGAAATTAAGTAATCCATACTGCAATATAGGTCCCAATTTTTTTTTAGATAAAAATGTATATACAGTCGTTATTCTTCACTGTTTTACCTGCTGCTGTCTAAACAGGACAGAGACTAACCCTGTAAAAAGCTGGATAAATGATAAAAAAAAAATACTTTTATGTAAAGTATTCTGGATCAAATATCCCATACCCATATATTTAAAAAAACTTTTCTTATGCACTGTTACAGTCAGCTGTGCTAAGGCTCACTATTTGTGTCCTGTGAGTCCTTTTTTACAGACTTCTGCAACCTTTATACAGGGGAATGATTATCGGTCGATTCCCCGCAGAATCATAACTAGGCAGCCGCGGATGGTGCCGTCGCCCAGGGCACAAGTACTCTGAGATATGAGGTGGTTTATCTAAACACTCATATAAGGTTCTATATTTGATGATATACCTTGTGCGGTGTGACCTTCCTCTTTTGACTATATACCTCAGAATCAGACTGACGGCCGCCCGGCGCATCCAAAATGGCGGCTCTGCACCTGGCTTCTCCCCTCTTCTGAGCTCTGCCCTCTGCCACTCAGCGTCGCAGAGAAGAAGGGGCAGCACGGTCAGTCAGACTGAGAGGCCCGGACAGTCCAGGGAGCCCGGACAGACGTAGGGCCCCTCACAGCAGTACTGGCCATACCCCCCTGATGGCGGCCCCCCCTGATGGTGGCTATGATGGAGTGGGGTGTATGCTACATGCTGCTATACTTTATGAGGGAAGGGGGGGTGCCTTGCTGCCATAATGTGTGAGAGATGGAGGGGTGTATTAATATAATGTGTGATATGAGGGTAGGGAGGTTTGGTGTCTTAGTACATGGGTGGGAAGTAGTCTAATAATTTAATGGTAGCGTTTAGGTGGGGGCTAATTATTTAATGGGTACTATTTTATTTGTGGGGTGATGGTGGGTCAATTTAATTTACTGATGGAAGTTTTTAATTTAATAGTGGGGGTCTATTAATTTAAGGTGAGGTGATGGGACCTTTAATTTAACGCTGGGGTGGTTTGGGGCTATTAATTAACTGTGGGGCTGAGTTTGATGAGGAAGGTTATTTATTAGATGTGAATATGAATTATTTAATACCGGGGATGGATGTGGGAAATGGTTATATTTATTAAACATAAATGCTATTTAATTTATTGCTGGCGCTGTTTGGAGGTAGGGAAATAGGTTTATTTATTAAATAGGAATACTATTATTTTAATGTTGAGGCTAATTATGAAACGTGGGTGTTATTGATTTAACACCGGAGCTGGTTGGAGTTTTCTAAATTTCATGTACCAATTTTTTTTTCAAAATAAGACCCCCAACATTCCGGGATCCAGATACTTACTAAGCACTGAGGCCATGCTGTGCTGTCCCTGGACATCTTATGGTAAGTAATTTTTCAGAAACTTCAGTTACACACACTGAGCACGCACAGATAGATACAAATACTGGCATACATGCACTGGTACATACACTGGACACAGACATACAGGGACAGACACTCTGGGCACAAACACATATAATCTTTTGATGAGACTGAAGAAGATAATGAGTGGGTTTTAAGAATATGAATGAAATTCATTTATGATGTGGGGATTAATGATTAAACTGGATGAGGGAGTTAATATTGATCGGGGTTTTATGATGATCCTGGAGTTAATTTTGAAGAGGGATTAATAGGTCACTAGCATGGTATCTGTATTGCGGTCACAAGAATGCTCATTATATTGTATGGCAGTCATAGGAATGCTCTCTGTATGGTATGACGGTCATAGGAATGGTCTCTGTATAGTATGGCGTTCATAGGACTACTCTCTGTATTGTATGGCGGTCATAGGAATGGTCTCTGTATAGTATGGCGGTCATAGGAATGGTCTCTGTATAGTATGGCGGTCATAGGAATGCTCTCTGTATGGTATGGTGGTCCTAAGATTGCTCTATGTATGGTACGGCGGACACCAGGATGCTCTTTATATTGTATGTGTATATATATATATATATATATATATATATATATATATATATATATTTATATTTAGTGTGATGGTGATAAGGGGGCACAGTGTGATAAAGATGGCTCCATGGCACAGTATGATGAAGGGGAAACTGTGATGGAAGGCACAATGTAATAAAGGGGCGGTGTGATAAAGATGGTACCATTACAATTATGTTTCAATGTGTTTCAGGGAGTTTTATTTCAATAAGCAATTTTTTATGCAGCTAGCATGTGATAGCTGCATTAAAAGTACTGTGATTCTATGGAGGCTCATTTCATCATTAAATCCTTACAAAGCCAGAACGTAAAGAATGGGGAGGGAGGGGGTTGTCACTCTCACCTAGATGAGGGGCGTCGGTGCCCTGTCTCGCCCATGGCACTAAAATGTCTAGTTACGGCACTGATTCCCCGCCTATGAGTTGTATTGCCTTGCCTTGTGAATGAGACCTGACAACACACAGAGTCCTGTTATCTTCTTGATTAAATAATGACACATTAGAGGATGACTCCGTTTTATGGTTTTTAAGTCCAATTCAGGTAGCCGGCTTTTAAAATTTCCCCATCAAATCTCATGTTTTCATAGTACTCTGGTGCTCTTCCATTCTGCTCATGGCAGAATGAATGCAGAGGATTTTGGTGACATGAATATTAATGTATTTGCGTCTTCAATATGGCACTGGCTATCATCACAGCTTTAGGGCAGACAGAGAGGGAGGTAGTTTAAAGTTGCTACAGTTTCTTTCTTTGCACTGATATTAATACAGAAATGATTTTAAATCCTAAGACATGACAGGTCAAATAGCGGCTTCACTTGCTCTTTAAATGTGGTGGAGGTATGACATATTGTAATGTATTGTCCAATTGCAAAGCAAATGTATAGTAAAAAAAACAATGTTTTTAAAGCCATAAGGAAAATGACTGTCAGTCCCAGTGCTCCCATAGTGCCATGAGTTATTCAATATCTTAAAGAGGGATAATGACCATTCAGCTGGGAGAAATCTGCAATAATGAAAATGAATAAGTGAAGGTTTTTTTTTTTTTTGCTTTTTTACCTGTATTTGTCTGAGAGGCATGTTGGTGTCAGTAGCTGAGGGGGAGTACTGGCGCTGAATTGCTGTTTGGAGGCTTCTGGGGTACCTCTTTGGTAAGTTGTATGTATGGCCTAAATATATGGGACTCTCACTGTTTAGATTTAGGACCACCCTATTAACAAAATCACCGTGGAGTGGCGGGTGGCTTTAACATACATTTGCAAATGTGTGCAACTTAGACTTTTGCATTTTTATCTACAGTAGAAATGGCAGCTCCTTTGCTGGCTATAGCAGTGTGCTGGGGGAATTTTCTGTGTCTTTGTTCCTTTCAGGATAACCCCACCCTTTCAAGCACCTGCTATGAGCCTACAACATTCCTAAATGGAAAGTTGTTAGAAATTATTCCACTTTGCATTTCAACCAAGACACATCTCACACACATTTCTGTTGGGTCACTTACATTCTTGACGCAGAAATCTTGCACCCTTCCTGCTAACATTAAGACCATATTGAATTTGCATGCCATAAAGTGCAATGAGAATGTATTAATCAGGGATTTGTAATCAAATAACCGCTTATTCACTGATCTATATGTGGTTCACTAAATTATATTTGGTGTTCTGCCCTTAGTGATCCCCATTGTGTACAACCCCCTCTGCATTTCACGGTTGCACAACAGTTTGTATTTGGCTTGTGCCCAACTATTTCCTTTGTGGTCTCTAAATATTCTCCTTGTGTTGACATACTGGGACTGATGCCAGGGGAGGGCTGGCAAATTTCAGCCTGGGGGGGCAAGACTTGTCTCAGCAGCCTATTTTAAAGGGAAAAAAAAATGCAGGTGGCCCAGTGACCCAGCCCAAGTTAGCCCACTATGGAACAACCCCTCAGGGGGCAGATGCCCCCCTGCCTACTAGCCCAGCTGCCCCTGACGGATGCAGAGTAGGCTGTACCTGCACACCAAATCCCAGCTGCTTACTGTGTTCACTAAAAAAGTCACAATTGCTTGCATGTGTAAAGCTGAAATATATGTGTAGTTCTGCATCAGTAGCATATGTGCCTGCTTTATACCAACCGGATATACATTTACGCCCACGTTTTTTAACCATTTATTTTGTTTGCAAGGTATATATTCGATGTTAGACGTCAAAAAAGAAAGAAACAACTTAAATACACACATAAAAGCATAATATATACATGTGCAACAAACAAAGCCCCTATTAGCATTAGCAGAGCAAACAGTCAATCCCAAGAAGATTGCTATTGCTGGCGATTGCCATAGACTTGCGTATATGCATCTGGGTCGCAGTCTGCATCTCTTCGCATTTGTGCAAACATGCCTTTATTGTACTCAGCCTAAGTTATAATGTCCCTTCCCTCCTTCGTCCTGTCTCTCCAGGCACAAGTACACGTACGTTCCCGAATCATGGAAATATGTATATGCGCATATGCATGTGGGCGCGCTACACAAGCTGGCATAGTACTCACTTTGTATCAGACCCAGTAGGTGAATTGATAGAGTTAATGAATGTAAATCCAGTGTAACATAAGCATATAACATAAGTATATGGGTTAATGAATTGCTTGCTGTGAATATAGTCATAATCTCAACTAATAACCATATCCAGATATTCATAAAATGTAAGTACATGTCAGCCTTAAATTTTATTATCCGGCCTTTTCGATTACATCCTCAATAACTCTTAGAAGTAATTCCTTTCTTGCTCATTACAAGCAGGATGTCGATAAACTTAACCCAGACATCTAGAAATGCCTTACATAATTCATTAACAAAACATGCTTACCTTTAAAATCCCCATTAAAGATAAATATGACCTTCTTATTGGTTAATTTTATCTCCTCTGTTTCACCTTAAGCAATGACAGTGATTGTCCTTCCCTCTATCTCACAGGTGATAAAAATGATGTAGCTTACCTGATCTGTAAGGTCATATTATATACACCGTGGAAAGGGATAATTATTTAATTTAATGTGATAGTATGTCAATTATTATATCTGTTTATGTCAACCTTTGTACCTTTTATGACTTTGGAAATAACTTTCCTCAATTACAGCACAACATACAGCACCATATCTTAGATTGTTATTTCTGACTCTACGGCTGAGCTACTTTGATTATTAAGGTATTTCTAAAACATTGCACATTTTTGTTTCATTATGGGTAACTGTTGTATTGAATAAATTATTTGTTACATTGTATGTAGAAAACATTTGTTTCCGTGCCATTCATGTCACCCTTAACTACAACAACATTTCATATGAGAAAAGGACACCTAGGACTTGCTATAGAGTTGGAGAGTTGAAGACCCCGCTTGCGTACTGGCACAGATGTGTTTGTACACTTACATTTCCATGTCTGTATTTTGAGCTGCACACATCCTAATTGTGCATCCTTAAATCCATCATCACAGTGTTTCAGGTGCAAAGATGCGACCATTATCCTCCTCATCATCTCCAAAAGTTGTTCCCAGTTTATTTACTTGCAAAATTTACATCTCCTATCTAATGTATTTCAAGATCTCAAAGGGACCTTGGGATATATTTACTAAACTGTGGGTTTGAAAAAGTGATGATGTTGTCTATAGCAACCAATCAGATTCTAGATGTTATTTTGTAGAATGTACTAAATAGCTAGCATCTTATTGGTTGCTATAGGCAACATCTCCACTTTTTCAAACCCCCAGTTTAGTAAATATACCCCCTTATGTCTACACGCCCTTACTGAACTACACTTGCACGTTAACACCCTTGATTAGTCTCTCCAAGTGCAAGAGTTAGCAAGGATGCAACTATGAATACTATGTAAGTTGGGCATGTGTGCAACATCTCACCAAGACTCATCTTTACATTGTACAAATGTAATTCCAAGTTAGAACCTTAATGTTAGTGTAATATGATGCTTGTTTTGTCTGGGTCCTACCTTTATATAAACTGCCCATTTCACATGATGATTCCCTGTAGGCACCAAAGTGCCACAGAAATATAATTTTCACAAACATATAACATGGAAGGATTGATATATGCAAATCTCTCACTATTAATTGTTTGAGGTGATTACATAAAATTGCAGGATGAGCAATACTTGATTCAGGTGCTAACCACTGGATGTAAGATCCCTCTCACTCTTCCCCACACTGAAAGCTAACCTTCTCCCAGCCAAACCCTAATTACTTTTTAACCTTACCTATCTAATCAAAAGCACGACCTGCTCACCGATAGTCATTACTAAATTTGACCTCTGCTTCGGCCATTTAAGAGTCAGTATTGCGGCCACAGCCACAGTCCTGACACACGTTTGGGAAATGCGGTGGCCGCAGTATTAACTCTAAATTGGTCAAAACAGAGCTGCTGCGTACGCCCAGCGGCAGCAGCCTTCTCTCAGTGACTGCACAATATATAGCAGCATGAGGTAGGGAAGAGCAACATAGCATTCATTAGGATAGCACATTATCTATATCCTTAGGGAGATAACAGTGATTTGCATCATCGGCACTCTGTAGTATTTCCACTCTTGTATGTAATAATCAGACTTATAACAAAAACTATGGAACATATTGCTATACAATCCTGCAGGAGCATGGACAGGCCCTTGTACTCTTCTCTTAATTTATGCAGACATTCTTTCAGCCTCCAACTTTTCAATTGAGGCCTGCAATGAAAACTTCAACAGCCCTCACATAACACACCATTTACTGTTTATCCATATCTTATATATATTGTTGGGAGCAGTGGTAGTCTCTTCACCGATGCTGGTAAATCCGACGCTGACGAAACCTACAAAAGAAAAACGATTTCGGAAGACAACAACAAAAATATACACAGACTTACCTGATCAGCGACTGTCCAGATATCCGATCGTACCAGAACACTGACAGGAGCTTCTTCTGAATGCACAGGTATCCGGTAGTAGTGCGTGACGTCAGTAAACCCTTATTGAATTTTTATTTAAAGCGGCAACTTCAGGACCACGCAGGTTAACTATTAAGAGAGGGGTCCCGACATTGCCACTTTAAATAAAAATTCATTAAGGGCACACTGACATCAGGCACTACTGCCGGACACTTATGCATTCGGAAGAAGCTCCTGTCAGTGTTCTGGTTCGATCGGATATCTGGACAGTCGCTGATCAGGTAAGTCTGTGTATATTTTTGTCGCTGTCTTCTGAAATCGTTTTTCGTTTGTAGGTGTCCTCAGCGTCGGATTTACCAGCATTGGCGACGGGTACCCCACCTAGTTGTTAGGTCTATTCCCCATTGTGGTGCTGTTTAATGCAGGCAAGCACGAAGGGTGAGCTGCATCCAGTAAACAGGGGTTGCACCTAGCATTATAAGGGAGAACGGAGTGAGCTGGCCTCATCCTCTCAGCGTTCAACCATTTGGAAAAACCCCCCTAAAAATCCTGCGTTTGCCTCTGAAACCAGTGAAAATATGTAGTAGCAGGGTTCAGACCAGAAGAAGACTGGAAAAACAGTAAGGAACAACAAAGAGGGAACTGGACCAGCAGCGTGGAACAACCAAAGAATGGAAGCTATAGATAAGTGCTCAAAGACAATAACAGTAAGTAATAGAGATGGTCACTGACCCCCGTGTTTTGGTTTTGGATTCGGTTTTGGATCTGGATTACCGTCGTGTTTTGGTTTTGGTTTTGGTTTTGCAAAACCGCCATTGCGTGTTTTGGTTTTGGTTTTGTTTGGTTTTGTTTTGCTATTTTTTGGGAAAATCCATGTTTTTGGGCCTAAATTAACCCAATTTAGTGCTCCAACTGTTTTAGAGACAAGTAATCTAATTGTTGAGGTAATAAATCATCCAAAAAAACAGTTTAATTCTTCGTTGGTAGGCCTATTCTACACACAAAACAGATTGTCTTCCTCTCCATCTATGCATATTGGCAATGCAGCCATCGTCTTTGAATGTATATTACACCCTACACTTATAGTTAAATATGTAAAGAAATGGAAAAAGCCAGTTTGGTTTCTGTCTCTCAAGGCCCCCCTCCACTTGTATAAAATACCAAAATATTCAGCCATTATAGACTGTACAATATTAATTGACATGGAGAAAGCCAGTTTGGTTTCTGTCTCTATAGGCCCCCTCCACTTGTATAAAATACTAAAAAATTCAGCCATTATAGACTGTACAATATTAATTGACATGGAGAAAGACAGTTTGGGGTCACTCTGTCTCTCTAGGCCCCCCTCCACTTGTATAAAATACCAAAAAATTCAGCCATTATAGACTGTACAATATTAATTGACATGGAGAAAGCCAGTTTGGTTTCTGTCTCTCTAGGCCCCCCTCCACTTGTATAAAATACTAAAAAATTCAGCCATTATAGACTGTACAATATTATGAAAAATGGACAAAGCCAGTTTAGGGTCACTCTGTCTATGACACCCTACCCTTAAGGATAAATTGCCCTAACAGCAGCCTTTCAAGATGGTATGTGATATGGAAATGCCACAAGTCCCTTTCCTCTTTGGGGGTAGATTGCACCCTACACTTACATAGAAAGTTTTAAAAAGATGTTATCGGCATCATCTTCAGCTTCATCCTCACCCTCATCAGTGTGTACGTCATCATCACAGACTATCAATTCATCGCCGCTTGAATCCGCCATTAGAGAACAGTCAGTGCTTGGATGTCTTGGATGGTGAAGGCCTTCCTCGTGGAAGATGTAGTTCATTTTTATAAACATCATTTTCTCCACATTTTTGGGAAGTAACCTTCTACGGCGATCACTGACTAAGTTCCCTGCTGTGCTGAACACTCGTTCAGAGTACACACTGGAGGGTGGGCAGCTTAGGTATTGCAAAGCAAGTTTGTACATGGGTTTCCAAATGGCCTGCTTTTCTTCCCAGTAAGGAAAGGGACTGTCTGACATTTCCATATCAACTACCTCTTGAAAGTAATCCTCCACCATCCTTTGCATGTTTATACTCATATTGGATGGAGTTATGGGCAAAGTGACACATTTTTTTGAAAAATCCTTCAAACCAGCCCAGATGTTAAATTGTTCTCGTCTGCCCCCTGTGTCTTCCCTGCTTCTTTTTTGGAAATTTAATTTTTTACGAGCAACAGCTTGAGAAAGTGAAGGAGGACACGTCGTCAAGCCGAGGCCCAGTTCAGCGGCCAACTTGCTGAGCAATAGCTCCTTGCAAAAGTTCACATCTCGCTCATTTACAAGTAAAGACTCAATGTAGGTTTTAAACCTTGGATCAAGCACAGTGGCCAAAACGTACTGATCCGAGTTCAAGATCTTAATAACTCGAGGATCATTGTGAAGCGAATTAAGTACTTGATCGACAAGGCCAACATACTTTGCTGAATTGCTTGCTTTCAGCTCCTCCTTCATTTTCTCAAGCTGCTTTTCCAATAGTCTAATTAAAGGAATGACTTGGCTCAAACTAGCAGAGTCTGCACTGACCTCACATGTCACAACTTCAAATGGTTTCAGCACCTTGCACAGCACTGAAAGGATTCCCCACTGTGCAAGAGTGAAATACATCCCCCCTCCTTTCCCAATGTCAGGACTTGTGCAATATGCTTGGATGGCTTTGCGCTGTTCCTCCATCCTCTGAAGCATGTACAGGGTGGAATTCCACCGAGTTACCACCTCTTGCTTAAGTTGGTGGCAGGGCAAGTTAAACTGCTCTTGGAGCTGCTGTAATCTCCTACATGCTGTGGCTGAATGCCTGAAATGGCCTGAAATTTTACGGGCCACCGAAAGCATCTCCTGCACCTCACGGTTATTTCGTAGGAAGCTCTGCACCACCAAGTTGATGGTGTGAGCAAAACAGGGAATATGTTGGAAATCACCCAGCTGTAATGCTCGCACTATATTGTTGGCGTTATCTGAAATGACATACCCTGGGGAGAGTCCGAGTGGTATAAGCCATGCATCAATCACATCTCTCAGTTTGCGTAACAAATTGTCAGCCGTATGCCTGTTAGTGAAGCCGGTGATACAAAGAGTGGCCTGCCTGTGACAAATGTTACGTAGTGGTGTACATGCTGCTGCTGTTCCTGCTGGTGAAGGTGAATGACCAACCCAGTGGGCTGTCACAGTCATATAGTCTTTGGTTTGGCCACTTCCACTTGTCCACATATCTGTGGTTAAGTGAACAGTGGGCAGAATGGCATTTTTCAGCGCAATCTCTACATTTTTACACACTTTTTGGTATAGTTGTGGAATAGCTTTACGGGAGAAATGGTGTCGCGATGGAATTCTGTAACGCGGACACAAAACCTCAATTAACTGTGAAAAACCAGCTGCGTTTATTGTGGAGATTGGACGCAGATCTAACACTAACATTGCAGCCATGGCGTCTGTGATTCGCTTGGCGACTGGGTGACTGCTGTCATATTTGCTTCCCCTCGCAAATGATTGTTTCACAGTTAATTGCTGAAATGTAGGACTGCTCATTTTATTCACCTGCCTCTGGGATGACGATTCACCCCCAGCAGCAGCAACAGCAGCAGCAGGACTAACGCTTTCTTCAGAGGAATCAATAATAGTGCCGGAGTCATCCAGCCTTAAGTGGGATGCCGGGCTAACTCCGAGCGCTACTGAGGATATTGATGAGGATGGTGTGGTGGGTGTATTTTGTAGCCGTCGGTATGTCGGTGAGCGGAGGGTCTTAGCTGATGAGGGAGTGCTTGTATTCTTTTGGGAAGAACTTTCAGCTTTTCCCAACACTTTGCCATGAACTCTCGTTAAATGGCGTAACATAGACGAGGTTCCAAGATGGTTAAGGTCGCTCCCTCGACTGACTGTGGCTTCACATACACTACAAATGGCTATACAATTGTTGTCTGGATTTGGGTAGAAATAATTCCACACATAAGAAGTGGATTTTTTTGTTTTATGCCCAGGCATGACAATGGCCTTTTTCTTGTCACGTGCCAGAACTGCTGCCACTGGTGCAGGACTTACACAAACAACCTCATCCTCATCAACATCCTCATTAGCGCCCTCGTCGCCTACACAAATCTCCCCCTCATCCTCTTCTAATTCCAAAGTGGCATCCTCAATTTGGGTATCACCGGCTACACTCGGGCTATTAAGGCACACATCAGCAGAATGCTCACGATTAGACATCCCACTGTTGGATGGACTCTCCACAGGGATTGTTGTCATTTGTGAATCAGAGCAAATATTCTCCTGTAATGCCTCACTGGTATCTTGCAGCTCAGCTTTGACGCGTAACAGTAGTTGTGCACCAATTGTAGCCTGGGTAACTTTTTGGGATCTGCCACTAATAGCCAAAGGTGAAGGCCTCATTCTCTCTTTGCCACTGCGTGTGTAGAATGGCATGCTTGCAATTTTTTTTTTATCGTCACTTAACTTTTGCTCAGTTACACTTCTTTTTCGCTTCAATACAGTAAATTTTTTTTTGGTTTTTGTTTTTTGCACTAATTTGAAAACACTCTGTTGTTTGACATCGCCTTGGCCAGATGACGTACTGGGAACACTAACATCAGGACTGGTGATAGAACCTGGTTGCTCATTTAGATCATATGTGGACTGCTTTGAATCCATTCTGAGCGCAAACCACTGGGGAGTGCTAAAAATTATTGAGTAGATACTGCTGACAGATATGACTTTTGACAGCCAGAAATATTAATGCACAATTAGGGAGGACACCCCAAAAACACTGAGGAGTGCTAAAAATTATTGAGTAGATACTGCTGACAGATATGACTTTTGACAGCCAGAAATATTAATGCACAATTAGGGAGGACACCCCAAAAACACTGAGGAGTGCTAAAAATTATTGAGTAGATACTGCTGACAGATATGACTTTTGACAGCCAGAAATATTAATGCACAATTAGGGAGGACACCCCAAAAACACTGAGGAGTGCTAAAAATTATTGAGTAGATACTGCTGACAGATATGACTTTTGACAGCCAGAAATATTAATGCACAATTAGGGAGGACACCCCAAAAACACTGAGGAGTGCTAAAAATTATTGAGTAGATACTGCTGACAGATATGACTTTTGACAGCCAGAAATATTAATGCACAATTAGGGAGGACACCCCAAAAACACTGAGGAGTGCTAAAAATTATTGAGTAGATACTGCTGACAGATATGACTTTTGACAGCCAGAAATATTAATGCACAATTAGGGAGGACACCCCAAAAACACTGAGGAGTGCTAAAAATTATTGAGTAGATACTGCTGACAGATATGACTTTTGACAGCCAGAAATATTAATGCACAATTAGGGAGGACACCCCAAAAACACTGAGGAGTGCTAAAAATTATTGAGTAGATACTGCTGACAGATATGACTTTTGACAGCCAGAAATATTAATGCACAATTAGGGAGGACACCCCAAAAACACTGAGGAGTGCTAAAAATTATTGAGTAGATACTGCTGACAGATATGACTTTTGACAGCCAGAAATATTAATGCACAATTAGGGAGGACACCCCAAAAACACTGAGGAGTGCTAAAAATTATTGAGTAGATACTGCTGACAGATATGACTTTTGACAGCCAGAAATATTAATGCACAATTAGGGAGGACACCCCAAAAACACTGAGGAGTGCTAAAAATTATTGAGTAGATACTGCTGACAGATATGACTTTTGACAGCCAGAAATATTAATGCACAATTAGGGAGGACACCCCAAAAACACTGAGGAGTGCTAAAAATTATTGAGTAGATACTGCTGACAGATATGACTTTTGACAGCCAGAAATATTAATGCACAATTAGGGAGGACACCCCAAAAACACTGAGGAGTGCTAAAAATTATTGAGTAGATACTGCTGACAGATATGACTTTTGACAGCCAGAAATATTAATGCACAATTAGGGAGGACACCCCAAAAACACTGAGGAGTGCTAAAAATTATTGAGTAGATACTGCTGACAGATATGACTTTTGACAGCCAGAAATATTAATGCACAATTAGGGAGGACACCCCAAAAACACTGAGGAGTGCTAAAAATTATTGAGTAGATACTGCTGACAGATATGACTTTTGACAGCCAGAAATATTAATGCACAATTAGGGAGGACACCCCAAAAACACTGAGGAGTGCTAAAAATTATTGAGTAGATACTGCTGACAGATATGACTTTTGACAGCCAGAAATATTAATGCACAATTAGGGAGGACACCCCAAAAACACTGAGGAGTGCTAAAAATTATTGAGTAGATACTGCTGACAGATATGACTTTTGACAGCCAGAAATATTAATGCACAATTAGGGAGGACACCCCAAAAACACTGAGGAGTGCTAAAAATTATTGAGTAGATACTGCTGACAGATATGACTTTTGACAGCCAGAAATATTAATGCACAATTAGGGAGGACACCCCAAAAACACTGAGGAGTGCTAAAAATTATTGAGTAGATACTGCTGACAGATATGACTTTTGACAGCCAGAAATATTAATGCACAATTAGGGAGGACACCCCAAAAACACTGAGGAGTGCTAAAAATTATTGAGTAGATACTGCTGACAGATATGACTTTTGACAGCCAGAAATATTAATGCACAATTAGGGAGGACACCCCAAAAACACTGAGGAGTGCTAAAAATTATTGAGTAGATACTGCTGACAGATATGACTTTTGACAGCCAGAAATATTAATGCACAATTAGGGAGGACACCCCAAAAACACTGAGGAGTGCTAAAAATTATTGAGTAGATACTGCTGACAGATATGACTTTTGACAGCCAGAAATATTAATGCACAATTAGGGAGGACACCCCAAAAACACTGAGGAGTGCTAAAAATTATTGAGTAGATACTGCTGACAGATATGACTTTTGACAGCCAGAAATATTAATGCACAATTAGGGAGGACACCCCAAAAACACTGAGGAGTGCTAAAAATTATTGAGTAGATACTGCTGACAGATATGACTTTTGACAGCCAGAAATATTAATGCACAATTAGGGAGGACACCCCAAAAACACTGAGGAGTGCTAAAAATTATTGAGTAGATACTGCTGACAGATATGACTTTTGACAGCCAGAAATATTAATGCACAATTAGGGAGGACACCCCAAAAACACTGAGGTGTGCTACAAATTATTTAGTAGATACTGCTGACAGATATGACTTTTGACAGCCAGAAATATTAATGCACAATTATGGGGGACACCCCAAAAGCGCTGGGGAGTGCCAAATATGAAGAAAAAATAATAAACCTCTATCCTCCTCTCTGCACTAGCGATTTTGGTTAGAGCAATTGCAAGAACAATATTGTATTCTCTGTCCCTGCTCTAATTAGCCTATGACTACACCCTGCTCTCTCCCTCTGTCAAATGGCGATGGATTGCTGTGGAGGCGTGTATTTATAAAGTTGAAGTATCGCGAGAACCGAGTCCCGAGATCCGACGACGTCACAATGACGTTCGGCCTCGATTTGGATTCGGAATGGGCGGGAGAGTACCGAGCTGCTCAGCTCGGTACTCGGATACCCAAAGTTCGGGTGGGTTCGGTTCTCGGAGAACCGGACCCGCCCATCTCTAGTAAGTAACAAGAAATTACTTTTTAAATGTACATATAGTCAGTTTGTTCACAGCTAATTATCCACATACAACAAAATGGTTTGATTTCTCTTGGATAGTTGCATCGTAGAAATGGATTTTCCAGCCAGAATCCAATGAGTCATCAAATACCATCCCTTCCCATAAGCTTCTTTAAATTCTCTAGTACTACTGTTTTATAAAATCACTTTTGTATGGGCTGTAACACATGAATTTACACATGCTGCATATGAGGCATTAAAGAGCATAAAATGTGAGCACTACATAAAATATATAATCTCTGTCTGAACAGTAGGCGTTTAAGTACATTGTCACATATTTATGGATGTGCTGAAGGACTCTGTGTGTCCTTGTCTGATACTACATGTACACAGATTTGCACACTTCTAAGAGCTTTGGACACAAATTAAGAAACTTACTATACAAAGCTGCAAACAAACGGAAAAAAAAAAAAAAGTTGTCTGGAAATTAGAATTAAACAAGATAGGGTAGATAACTTTGTAAGCCATGCATTGCATAATAATAATAATAATAATAATAATAATAATAATAATATAACAATCATACTGTAGTTACAGTAGCTTAAATGAGTGTACATATGCAAAATTTACATACTACATGGACACAATTAAATGAACTGAGATGTATGCTACAGGTCTGCAAGTGCCATGGAGGCACATAGCTTTCATCTGAAGAACTTCACTACAACCATTCAGTATGTATGTTTTTATATGTGTCCACATTAAATGGTTTTCAGAGTAGAGGGTTTTGTAGACTTCCTAATGAATGGCAATTGCGAGGTAAGTACCACCATACCACATAACTGTCCTGACTGCAGTGAATATTGCAGAGTATGCCAACTGGTCTGCATGGCAATGCAAGGGTGTATTTAGGATAGAGTAGAGGTGTTAGGAATGGCCGTGTGCTTAGGCACCCCCACACTCCGAGGGATATGGCATGTCCAAAAGGTGACATGCCAAAGCTCAAAATAATAGAATTTTCCCTTGCCGTTCACCTAAAATAGTGTTCACCACCACATTAAAGTGGTAAATGTATTGTTAGTACACTCCTGCTAATCAAGGAATATTTTATTTTAAGATCGAGCTTTCTTTATATCTGCAGACTGGATTTGGATTTATATCTCATATCAATGTTGAATTCCCTCCTAGCAGTGTGAGTGTATTTTCTTTTACAACAATATAGCTATTGTTGGTTTTACACTGTTTTAAGTTTTATGTTGTAGAAGAAATAAATGGTTTTGAACTTGAAGATAGTCTATTGTTATGTACTGTGATTTTGAAAATAGGTGTCGCCCATGTGAGCACCTCTCCTATTTCAAAATAGTTGCTTATATTGTCTGTTTCAGTATTACACAATATTATTTTCTCTAACATACATTCGAGAAACAACTATATCCAGACTGAAAACGCTATAGCTGTAGTAATGGGACTATTATTCTCTCAAAGGCTCAAAGTCTCACTCTCACCAATTCCAGGGGACTGTACTTATCATTGTTAGTGTTAGAAACACCTTGCACTTTATTTTGTATCTATATGTCATATGATGAACTTTTGGTACTTCATGGAGTAAAACAAGACTTGTAAGACTTTATTCTGTGCACAAACCTCATCAATATCAGTTGAGCAGTTCACAAACTATTTTATGTATTGTATTTACCAGATTTAAAAACAATGCACAGTATTGTGCCGGAAAGGGAAAGGCCCTGAGGCTGCAAACAGACATGAAACAGAACAAGCCGCTTCCTATGTCAGGTGGCACTGGTCTAATGCTGTGTACACACTACAGAATTTTCCGATCAATGTGTTATCTACAATGTCTGTAGCTACTACTGAAGTTCTAATCGGTTGGTCGATTCCACTATACGCATCACTAACAGTCCTGCACTTTTCTCACACACTCTTTCAGAGATCTCTCCTCTCTCTTCTCCAACCATTTTTCTCTCCCCATGCATTCTGGGAAATCTTGTTACTATAAATACTCATCAAAAATGGCTACCAGTTGTACATATGGGCTACTTAAATATGGTCACCATCAACTCCACCCAGGAACTGACAATCTGAATGATAGGTAAGTGAGGCTCTGCATCAGCAGGCTATCACATATACACAACTATATAGGGATAAAAAGACATAACAATAAACATTTAGGTGAATGACAAAGTACCTTACAATCATGCATCTACATGTGACTTGACAATTCCTCCTTATTTCTGAACTAAGCTGCGCCACATTACTCAGATTGCCTGAAGGCAGAAATGTCTTGGGTGATCCCTGGCCATTTAGCAACCAGGGATAGAATCTGGATAGATGCATCACATATAGCCCTGATACTTATCAAGTGGAAATGCTTTCTATTGGACAAAATATGCATTTCCAACCAATGGAACCAGGGCTATGTATTTACCATCTACCACCCCTATTGTCAGCAGCCTCGGTGGCTGTGGGCACCACCGCGACTCTCGGTCTTTTGTTAGCGGCCTTCTCCATGACGACCGGGACATCACTTCCGGTTCCCTTGTCCCGGTTGCCTAGGCAACAACCGGGATGCTTCAGGCTCCCTGCTGCCGTGCCCAGCCAGCTGTCAAACAGCCGCGCCTGTGCAGGGCCGTTTAGGCTCAGCCAATTATGACTGATTAGTTCAAAATGCAGCTGGGCACTCTGCTCTTTCATTGGCAGCAGTGCCAGTAATTAATTATGCAAACCCTGGGAGCACCTGCAGGGCTTTACCCTGATCGTCCCTATATTGGCCCTATATACTATTTAAGGCAGTGAGGACTGAGCCTCACTGCTGGCTATAGCGTTTTGTTTCAGTATTGCTGCCTGCTTCTGTGCTGTGTTGGTGTTTAACCTTAGATTGTTTTCCCGTGTATGATCTCTGCCCGTTCCTGGACCCTGAATCTTTGCCTGTGACCTTGACCTTCTGCCTGTACCCAGAATCTGAATCTTTGACTGTGACCCAGATCTTCTGCCTGTACCCGGACTCTGAACCTTTGCCTGTGGCCCTGACCCAGCTAGTACCTGACGTCTCCACTTGTGCTCTGTCCAGTCCGCAGATCTACGTGTATTACCTCCTGTACCTGTGCGCTGACGTGTGAACATAAACTTGTACTATGCTGAGTGTAAGTCCTGGGGGCATCCCTTTTCTGCTAAAGTTCTACAAGTTTATGCAGCAGTGGTTGCCATAACACCTAGAATGTTCGGAAAGCTGACTATGGTGTCAAACTGCAGCTTTGTGGGCACAAGGGACTCTTCATCGTGTGGCAGATAGAAAAATCGATAGATGCACGATGGGAAAGCACATTGGGCACAGGACTAATGGGCCGGACAATCCTTTCATGATATCCACTGTGGTCGGGAACAACCCAGATGTACAGAAGTGTTAGACCTCCAAGAGTTTGGTCAGCGGTGGTATTGCTGTTCGGGTGTTGCACAGAGGTTCTAGATCACTCTGCACAATGTGCTGGGTGTCCATAATGACATGAGGTAGAAGCTGACTGACAGATTGCCTTAGCAACTGACAACCCAAAGAGGTTGACACATGGCCTGAAGATGTCTGAAGACCTTATGTCCTTGAGTCTACAACGGTCGACCAGTTGCCTGTTTCAGAGTGGACAACTTCTGTCGTCCTCCAGATTCATTACTTCTGCCATGATTGGCTGTATACGAGAAATAAAAAACATTACCTTATCCATTGTTATGTCAGACATAAAGGGCCTGATTCATCTAGGCATGCATAATGAGTGCAACCTGTGTTTGGTTTAAAATGCATGTATTAGGGCTTTGCGCATGCCCAAATTCATTAATGCACGTATCTCAAGATATGTGCGCTGGTGAATTGAAGTGTAGATAGACACAAGCTCAGAGCTTATTTCAGACATGGCTGCATTTGCTTGAGTTTGGCACGCCCCTAATGTACATTGACTACAGCAAAGCACCCCTTCCCAGCCCTAAGTAAGAGTCCTTTGTGTTCGAAGACAGAGTGGACAGGGCTGCATACATGGACGTATCTCCTAGTTCTGGGCATGAACCAAGTGATTGTTTTCTGTACTATATGCTCAAAATTGGCAGATATGTGTCTTGATGATTCAGGATCAATATTTTCAGGAATGCCATGATGCCTCAGGATATGCTGAACAAATAATGCAGTTAACATGTCAGCAGTGGGAAAACGAGACAGAAAGTCCTGCTAAATCTGTTAATAACTACCCAATAAAACAGTAATGTATTTGGAAACTGGAAGGTCACCAACAAAAACCATGGAAATGTTTGATCTAAACATGGATATTTAGATACCAGTAACTAATTCAAACTACTGTAGGCAATGTAATGTGGAACCATGTTGTGAGAGCAAACCTCACAAATGGCATGTCACCAGGATGGTCACCATACTGATCTGGAAAGGGTAGAGGTTACCTTGCTAATGCCACGGTGTCCAGATACTTTATGATCATGGAACTCTGGTATTAGAAACAATCAGGGACAAACAGGAGGTTCCAAGGAGATTCTGTAGGAATCATGCCTGTCAAAGTCTCAGACAGATCAGAATTCAGGGTAGCCAGAATTACTGTGGATGGAAGGATTAGTTTGTTACCAGGAAGTGTGTTACCACATCAGAAGGCAGGGAGTTCCTAGAGCATGCACCAGCTTTAATATTTTTGTAATCACTAAGTTAAATCTGGTGAAGAAGAGAAACTATTGAGCATGTCTGGGTGTGAATCTTAGCAGAACTGACGTATTCCAGGTTTTGGAGGTCAGTGAGAATGGTCGCTGTATGATTTGCACCCTCCAACCAATGCCACCATTCTTCTAGAGCCCATTTTACTGCTAAAAGATTTATGTTGCCTACGTTGAACTTATGCTCAGCAGATTAATTGTTTTAGAGAAGAATGCACAGGGATGGAGACTCTGGATCTGCTTGAAAGACAGTTGTTCCACCTCCCACATCTGAGGCATCTACCTCAACAAAGAATGGCAGTTGTGGAATCAGGATGTTGCAAAATAGGAGCAGAAGTAAAGGCTTTCTTTAAGGATACGAAAGCTTGCAAGGCCTGAAGGGGTGAGGGGACGGATCCACGCCTTTCTTTGGGAGTGCTGTCATTGGTGCTACTATAGAGGGAAAGAATGAAAATTCTATAGTAGTTATCAAACCCTCTGAATATTTGGAGGGCATTGAGATTAACAGGCACTACTCAATTCAATCTGCCCTAGATTTTGATGGGATCTATAGAGAAGCCTTCAATAGATATGATGTAGCCCAAAAGGGAACCTGAGGCACTTCAAATTTACATCTTAGGCATTCAGGAAGTTTTCATACATGTGTTCAATGTTCTGTTACACTAGGGCAGGGGTAGGCAACCTGCGGCTCTCCAGGTGTTGTGAAACTACAAATCCCAGCATGCCTTGCCATCTATCTGCTGGTTAGCTACTGGCAAAGCATGCTGGGACTTGTATTTTCACAACACCTGGAGAGCCGCAGGTTGCCTACCCCTGCACTAGGGGAATAATTCAGGATAGCATCAAGATAATCAACAAATAAATGTACCAAGGAATTCTGGAGAGTATAATTGATGAGATCTTGGAACACTGCAGTAGTTTTGAGAAGGTCAAATTGCATTGCCAGGTACTCATAATGTCCTCAATTGGTATTGAAGACCATTTTCCATTGATCACCAGCTTTTAATTCTATTCAGTTTGAAGATCAAACTTAGTGAAAATGTTAGCTTCCCTAATTTGGTCAAAAAGTTCAGAAATTAATTGAAGTGGATATTGGTTCTTTATAGCTATTTTACTAAGTTCATGGAAGTCAATGTAGGGATGTAACCCTCCATCTTACTTTGCAACATAATTAATCTCGCTCCAAATGGTGATTTAGAAGCACGAATAAAAGTCTAAATGTTTGTTGTTTGTATTCATAGACTTGGCTTAAGTAGCAGATATAGAATACAGTCTAGCTTTATGAAGCCAAAGGAACCAGATCTTTGGCACAGTCATGCAATCTGTGAGGAGGCAGAGAGTCAGCAGAATATTGCTGAAAGCACTGACACATTTTTGTATGGAACAGGTTAGTAAACAGAGTCCAAGGTGATAAAGTAAAGAAGTACTCAAGCCACTGTGATGACACAAATCACTCCACCATAATATCTCTCTGGTTTTCCCATTGATTTTTGGATTGTGTCTAACTAACCAAGGGTGTCCCAAGATGACAGGAAGACTTGATGAGCTGATGAGTGGAAAAGTGATCTGATCTGAGTGAAACATTCCAAGGTTCATAGTCACTGGTGGAGTACAAAACTTGATAGTACTCACTGTGGAGCTCCTATATCGCAGCTGACGACGCGGTGGGCGGAGCTTGAGCCACGCATAATGGCCACTAACATTCCACTGCTGTTTACATGCGCCAAACCTATGCACAGATTAAGATATGAACTGGCTGAAAGCCAGAGCATTTCAACCAAAGGAATTGTCTTACATGTGGCATTTGGCAGAGAGGTTCAAACAAAGGAAAAACATGTGCTGTCAGGAAGAGGAAGTCATAGCTAAGAAACACAGAGCAGTGAGTTATCATTGCAGGCAGTGTCCAGTTGCGTGGGTGTGGTATAGGTCACAAGCCCCACCTGAAGAAAATCAGTCTCTTTCGATCACACCACATACATACTTGGAAGTTGGGGACTTCTCTTCCACCTGGAACCCACAGGACACACACACTCCACAGTAAGATCTGTCTGTAACTTTTATCTTCTTATATCTGTCTGTATATCTTCTTATTATATGTCCATCTATTTCCATTAACTTTCCTTACCTTATATGTATTCTGCCTGCAACTTCTAAATACTTTGATTGCACATATATGTAAAGTTTATATCTATTTTCTATTAACTTTCTGAATCTTTTATACCGCTTTCATACTGCCGCCCCGGCAATATCCCAGGTTTTTCAAGCCGGGTTTTTGCCGGGGCTCGGAGCGTCCCAGCTCAGAAACACCATTCATACCGGGAATTTCCCGGGTTGACCCCATTCATACTACACAAGTCTGTGCTCTGGCAATTTGTGGGAGTCATCACCAGAGCAGTTCTTCCACGGGCTCCCACCGATGACATCATCCTCCAGAGACAGGCAGACAGCCAATCAGCTTGTTTTCTGTGCAACCCGGGTTGAAAACCCGGGTTGCACCATTCATAGTGCAGGCAACCCGGGTCCGACCCGGGAATTACCCCTCGATAAATCCCGGGTTGAAGACCCGGGTTTTTAGACCCAGGATTTTTGACTTGTACCATTCATACTGCACCAAGACCCGGGTCGTTTGAGCTCGCCCCGGCAAAAACCCGGGATTTTGGTGCAGTATGAATGGGGTATGAGTAACCTTTTCACACATACTTTACAAAGGCTAGCATTCTCAGGAATGCTTGCTATCTATACTACAATGGATTCCCATCCCCCATCTTTCTCTCTAGGCAGGACCACATGGTACACACACATGCATTATGCGCTCTCTCATTTATCTCATATCTTTCTCTCTCTCATTTAATCTTTCTTTATCTACCACCTAAACACATTTTGTACAGATTAAAAATACACTCTTTAAACACATTCTTTCTCTCTCTCGTTACATCTCTACACACAGAACATGAAAGAGCAATACTGACCATTCACTCATATACATTTCGCATTGTATCATTATTATGGCAGATCTCAGGATCCTATTACACTCGCAGGAAGAGGTGAACCATCCACCCTATTTTAAAAAATGCTGTTCTGTAGAGAAATGAGTGGTTATTGCAGGGTCTTAGCCAAATTATAGTCCAGGAAATTACTTGCGGACCCACTATTGATGAAGGCTGAGATGTGGATGACAGTGGTAACAGATAGCATCTTCTTGTGCACCAAGCACAAAGGTGAAATTACCAAATCTAGTATGAGAAGCTTGTTGAATGGGCAGCAATTTAGCAGCATTAGTTCATGATAACTTTGTTAAATGAGCCCCCACCATGTCTAAATTGAAACATATTGCCATGTCACTTTACAAGAAGCCAACAGATTTTTGTGACACTTCTACCCCAGCTGTCCCCTAAATGCATCTATGCGTGTTGACCCGTAATCGTCTTGAGGAAAATTGGGTGGCTGAGGGGCCTGTAAAATAATTGCAGTGATGCAAAGTACAAACATGAACGGGGTTTCCCTGTGTTCATAGTTTGTGTAGTAGCTATGTCCTGGGGAACCCTAGTCTGTGACAGTGGTCTTGATGGATGGGACAGTATCGGTGCCTGGATAGGTTATAGTCCTCTCCAACTACCTCTGGATTCTCATCTCCTATTTCCAGTAAATATGGCCTGTGATCTAGCTGCTGCTCCATGCTCTTGGTTAAGCATGCGCTAAAATTGTCCCATCCTCTTTTAGGTTTGCTGCTTTTATTTTTCTTTAAGGCTTTTTGGTCTCACAGAACACATCTCATTATGGCTACGTGATTGGCATCATTACTGTATTTTCACAGATGAGAGCCAGATATATCCTCTACAGATCCATCTTGGAATCACAATGGAAGGATCCCCCTCCTCTCTGGATGATGCTCTTCTTTGCCTGGCTGAATGCTGGACATTGTGCAGGTACGGTGAGGTAAGCCTGTGAACTGGTTGCGCTTGCTGGGGTCTGTTGACCGGGAAATTCTGTGTCCAGTTCATGTATGTGCATAAGCTTCCACACTGGCCTGGCAAAGCTGTAAGATCAGCCTTACCGTTGCCATCACTCAGCTGCCCCTGCAAAATTTAAATAGTAAATTCCTAAGAGAGAAGATATTCTATTGTTGTGATAAAAAAAGCCATAAATTGCAGCAGGGCAAGAAAAATTATCAGATGATTTCAGGGTTGCATAATATTATTTTTAATATTGTTTATATAGCACCAATCATATCACTCCACGCAGATAGAGAGCTGCAAACTCCCGCAGAGTAGTGCAACCTTTCCTAGTGAAGTGGGGTGGGACTTAGTGACGTGATACACAGTAAATTGCGTTAACCTGGCCCATCCCCGCTTTATTATGCAAAAGATTGTGGCATTGAGCGGCAGGGTCAGTACTTAATGATGGGATCTGCATGGCCACGTCTCTTGGATTTTGCAGCAGGATCTCCTGGTGGGAAGATCAAATATGTTGGCTAGTATGAGCTACTACTAAGTTATTGTATTTATTAGATAAATGTAAACGGTCTTCCCATCATGTTGAAACAAAGGGCACCTTTTAGTCCTACCCTATTAACACAAATAATGAAAATAATAAATACATCATAACATTGTGTAGAGAGGCTGTGACATTAGACACGAGGAACCTGCCCGTAATAATAATTACTGTAACCACAAATGGAAAAATACAAAATATAAGTATTAAAAACAAAAAGGACTAGCTAAGTATAGTAAGGATAAGATCATATACATCAACAAGAATTGCTAAAATCACTGAGCGCTCAAAGAAAAATTAAACAACGCTCTGTAAAAATGACAAAATGTTCTCCTACTTTGACTCTGGGGAACTGAAGTGACTATCAAAGATATTTGTATTACACAGAGAGATTTTTTTCAAAGTTTAGCAGGCTGGAGGCAAACATTACAGCTTTCTGTCATTAGAGAGATGATGCCAGTGAAGTTTCAGGCCAATAGCTAGTGGCTGTACGCCATGCTTTGGTAATAACGGAATATCAAGAATTTCAATTCTAAAATACAAATTACCAGTCACCATCCATAGCAGGCTATGTATTTATTTTTGTTTTTTCTTTGCAGCTGAGTTTTTTTATTTACAGAAATGAGTTATACATAGAACTTTTTGCAGCCTTCCCCAATTGTCTTTATGACCACAATAATGCTAATTAATATATAACTGCAGCTCAAATTGCAAATTCAGTTTTGGTTGAAATATCCTATGCAAAAGGTTACTCACCTGGGCCTTGATGTGAGTTTAATTTACGCCACTTTGCATTGTGCAAATTAAGCAGATTTGCACTGGGCATGCCCACAAATAGAACACGCATATGCTTGTGTGCAGACTTGCGTACATCTGACACTTACACCTCCTTACAAAAACAAGAAAGACAGTGCTGTATTGTCAGGTGTGTGTAATCAGCTCATCAAAACCAGCAAAAACTTTAAAAAGCAAAAAAATCCCTATACCGCTCAATCTGTAAAATACCATAATAAACATCAGTAAAACAATTTTTGTTTGTTCTAGTATGCTAATAAAGATATGGTAAAATATTTTAATCTTTATTACCCCACACCCATCACCCCAAGGCTATTTGGAAAGAGCATTGGTGCTTTCTGCACCAGGCTCTTGTCTTCTAGGGTGTGGGTGTCTTTTTTTACTGGCCCAAATCCCCTAGAGTATTCAGCCTCATGCTGAATAGGCTAGGGCTGTTTTCCTGTTGTATCGTGATCAGCCCAGCCTGTTATAGTCAAGCGCAGGCAGCAGCTGCTTCAGGGGGATATCACACTGTTTGTCCCTCCAGTTTTGCTGCTACCAGCCTAGGCTTTGAGCGCTTGGAACACTTCTTTATTTTTTTTTGAGAGGGAGGCGTTTTTAAATTTTTATCAGGATGATAATGATGACTGGTGTACCAATAGCATGATAAGAAGCTTAATTGCTTATCATCATGCTTTATGCATGCACGCATTTATGTGTATATGAAGAATGGCACATATCTTAAGCTACGTAGACCTCAGCAATTGGGTGTAGATACGTTACTTTTATTTGGGTGTAATTTCTACCCACAAAATTCACAATTTACTGCAGACTCAGCATCAGCCTCTTTGAGTTGGGTGTTTCGCCCGCTTCGCAAAATGTTCCTCATGGCTGTCTGACCGAAAGAAGACCAGATTGTCAGGAGCTGTAGACATAGTGGATCTCTCCTGCCTCAAGCTGCCCTCGTTCTCTTTGCAGACAGCCTATCGTCCAGTGGGAACATGGAGGAATGAGTAGGACAGTCCCTTCAGCTCAGGGACTTTAAAATATATTAGTGACATTAAAATATATTTTACTCTAGATAACTCAGATAATCCATTTCATCTATACCTCATATTGACAAGTAGTAAATTATCTAAAATACAAAACTGCTGGCTCCAAGTATATTCCTTCTATCTCTGCACAACACAGTAATACAGTTAAGAAATAAGTGCACCAAGGTTTGCATCTTCTGCATGTCCTGCTAGACACTATGTGCCCTTCATTGAGCCAATGACTTTGAATATGTTATTAATACAGTAAACGGCTGTTTTGCGTGAAAGCTAACGGGTTGTACTGCTTCTTGTGTCAGAGGTACACCTACTCAGAAAGAGGCCATCAAAAGAGTCAGCCCCTCTAGCAAGTGTAAGGTACAGCAAAATATTTAATGTAAACACGAGAAAGAATGACAGAAAGAGAAATCAGACATCAAAAAGATAGGTAAACCTCATTATCATGTGTTAAATAATGTATCTGGGGCAATCATTGGTTGCCAGTTTGATTGTGATGATAAAAGATTCTATTTAAAGTGTACATTTTGGGTCTGATTCATTATAGAAAGTAAAGCAAAAAAAGGAATAAAAGTGCTCCTGGACAAACCATGTTACAATGCAAGGGGGTGCAAATGAATTTATTATTTTGCGCATAAGGAAAATACTGGCTGTTTTTTCATCTAGCACACAAATACTTGATAGCTTTAGTTTTACACTGAAATTTAAAGTTGATCTAGGACATGCCGTATCCCAACTATAAATCTGTCTCCACGTTTTAAATTTACATCCCCCTCCAATGCAACATGGTTTTGCCAAGGTGCAAAGTTACTCCTTTTTTGTTTTTGCTTTCCTTTCCTTAATGAATCAGGTCCTATGTGTTATTTACCAGATAATACAGCTTTGGACCAATTATGTGCCTCGATTTTAACAAAAGTGCCTATATTTCTGCTGGGGCGTGTAGATTTGTGGAGCAACCTTATTTGCAGAAGGGCAGCAGTTTGCAAAGGCAGAGGAGTGAGTTGGGCAGGTGAAAAGTGTTACTAGTGAAGTATATAAGTGGGCAAACCAGTGTGCTTTGTTTTGCGGAGTAGTGCAGATATGAGATACTGTTTTGTGGAGCAAGATTTTCAAGGTTTCTTGCAGTGCATGGTCATCCTTCAAGGGTAAGGTCCCTCAAATTACCAGACTGATCCTCACCCCCAAACTCGGGTGTGGAATGGAGGCAGTATGTGCTAAAGAGGAGGATAGTCCCAAAGTTGTCCATTGTCCCCTTAGTACAGTTGAAAACTCAGTGATACGTCAAATGTTAATTAGAGATTTCATTAATTACTGTAATGTTTATTCAATTCATCTAAATAGATTTGGTCACTGGCCTGCCAATGCCATTGCCTCTGCTAAAAGATTTTTAATATTTTAGGTCAAATTCAAATGGTCCTATAGAATAAGAATTTAATTGTAAAAATCCATGCAATTTGCTGGCCAATGACATAATGTACTGAAATATAAATTTAATAATGGTAATAATGGATAATGGCAGTTCTGTCCATGTGTGATAGATAAATTATCATTTTGGATCATGCATGGAACAGACACCTCTTGCAATGTATTATTTTAACCCCTGTCAGTCTCTCATGCTGGGTTTTATACTTTTTTTTAGTAATATGTTTAATACAGTGTATATGTCTATTGAAAAGACTGAAAACTCTGGGCCCGATAGAAGTCGGAATGCAACTTGCACTTTAAAAAAAGAGCATTGAACTTATGCATTTTTCCGTCAGTATTCAAATTCAAGAGGATCTTAACATTTGTTTTGATTTGAATCTGGGTGTAAGTCCGCGCTGCCTAAATAGTACTTGCTGTATAGTAACAGACAGAACAGAGTGCCGTATGTGCACACGCATATGGGTCACATCAGAACGCAAACAAAGCAATGTATATTCTAAATGAACAACGGTAAATAGTATAATAATTAATAAAAATGTGGTTGGTTTAAACAAATATATTTATCTTTTCATTTCCCATTGACTACATAAATCAAGATGTCTTAATGCATACTGAACATACATTTTTGTGGTCGATCTTACTTTCATACACGTTCTGCACTAGCTTGTGCATATGTGTACTTTTCCAAACAAAGACAATGCAACGTCAGTTATCACTATCTATCGGCTATACCTGCCCTGTAGCTGGTGAACCATATGTACTTAAGAGAAACCCAGCATCAGGATTCCTAGCATGAACTGCAGAGAGATTGATAATGTAGCAGTAAAGTCCTATAGATTGTAATCTTGCGAGCAGGGCCCTCTTACCTCTTTGTCTGTTTTACCCAGTATTGCTTACTACTGTTTGTCCCCAACTGTAAAGCGCTATGGAATTTGCTGGCGCTATATAAATAATTGATGATGATGGTGATGATGATGATGAAGAAAGTGTCTTTATTAAGCAGAGATTCAAGGCCAGAGAATGGTGTAAATGATAATAGCAACACAGTTCAAGGCAGCAGATGCAACAGCAGGACTGGCAATATAGCTGAATTACTCAGGAAGTCACAACTGGTAAAACAGTTCGTAGAGGCTGTACTGAGGAGCCGGATAGCAGACCTAGCACAGAGGCTGGAGAATCAGAGAAGACTGAAGACACAAGATGTACCACTTTTCACGAGGCACTAGATGAATCACAGATGGCAGGATACCTGATTTACTCAGGAGGCATGAGGCACTGGATAACCACAGGTGGCAGGATACCTGGTTTACTCAGGAGGCAGGAGGTACTAGATGAACCACAGTGGACAGGACTCGAGGTCTTGCCAGGAGGTACGAGTCACTGGATCGAACCGTGGGTTTCAGGATAGGGGAGGGTCAAAGAAGCAAAGGGTCAGAAACCAGGAGAGCAACAAAGGTACCAGGGAATGAGCTTGACCACAGTCAAAAACGGAGCAGTGGTCTGGGTCAGAAGATAAACAGCAACCGAGGAACAAGCAGGGGTCAATACCAGGAGTCATAAATGTCATTTGGATTTGGACATAAATTGCATGAAATTGCATTTATTGGCATAAGGTCCATTTCTGAGCATGCACAAGATGGCTTTATATCCAGGCCCTATGTTTTAAAACAACTCAAGCAAAGCTTTGGATTGATGATTTTTTTTCCTTATAGGCAGGACAACTAGGACCCTAAATATAAGGTTTTTGGAACAATATCCTTAAAAAGAATCCAGCACATTGCCTATCAGAACATTACACAGAAACATGGGGGTGATATGAATGAGATAATGGTGACTGGAATTGAACAGGTTAATTCCACCCTTAGGGAGTGGAGAAAGATACAATACTTTATGTAAAAGAGAGGCTTTCTGGATATTTGCACTAAGATGTCTCTTATGAGTCAGAGTCAATAGAACTCAGTGAAATTTATTGTCTTTGAGATTTTGCCAAATACATTTTGCCGTCAGTTTGTGATAAACATTATATTTTACAGTATTTAACTTTATATAATTTTTATTTCATTTTATTTCATTTATGTTTATAGATTATATTATATATGTTACCACCTACTTAGTTATTATTCTGAGGATTTGTTTATCTATAAGTTAGAGTTTTCTTAGAGTTATTGTAGTAATTGGTGAATGTTACATATTTACTAGAGATTAGTTAAACACCTGGATCAAAATGCATCAAAGTGTGATTTTGTCAGTGATTTGAAATCGCTGCAAATCGCTCAAGTTTGCTGGCGATATATTATGCATCATGCCGTATATGTAGTAAACTGCAATTTAGAGGGTCAAAATTAAAACCGCAGTTGATGTCTAGCAATATGCAGCAGTTTTCACAAAACAAGAAACACCTCAAATTGCCAGGTTTTATTGTTCAAAAACGCGATTTTCAAACCAATACACATTTCTGATTGGTCGCAAGTTTAACATTATAAACTCATGTGATTTTGACCTTGGGCTGCTGGATGTATAGAGAGAGTAGTGGAGAGAGCAGGAGACTGGTGAGTGTTGGAAAAAGAATGTTCATTTGTGTACCTGTTGCTTACTTTAGATTATCTGTCCTTATTTATTTATTAGGCTGCGTATTTAGAGCCTGTTTTTTTTTCCTTACACCTGTGTTTCTTGTGTTTTTATGATGGTGCAAGGAAGGAGAGGTGAGCAGTCTAGGGACAGTGGGGTAGGAGATAGATAGAGAAGGGCAAGTAGGTGAGGAGGATCAGGAGCTTCAGCAAGAGTCAGCGTCTTCTGCTGCTAGTGGGAAGACTAAGTCTGGGAGCAATGTGTCCTTCAGCTATGAGGAAAATTGTGTGATTTCTTTAAATATCCTAGGACTGATGGCTCTTTTATACCTCTGATGAAACCGCTAATACACAAGGCGGAGAAACGCATAAGGAAAGTGCAAGCTGTTCATTCAGGAATCATTAAGAGTCTTTATCAAAACTCTAATGTGACACAGATTTTGCCGTTATGCAATCAACATCATCTATCTGACAACCAGTTTGTAAAAATGTTTCTGTTTATGTGTCACTGTTACATAACTCAAACTTGCTCATCAGAGGATGTGTTAAACATTAACTCCTAATGACTAGGATAAACTATGTTCAATGCTAAGAAGTAAATCTAGGAGAAATAAGCGCTTCTACTCTTTTCGTTTTGAGAGAGAGAGAGAGAGAGAGAGAGAGAAAGAGAGAGGGAGAGAGAGTGTGAGAGAGGAGGAAAGGGAAAGAGAGAGGGGGAGGGAGAGTGAGAGAGAGAGAGAGAGTGTCACGGGCACTAGGAGTCTTGCCCAAGAAATCACCAGATGTTGGCTTACCAGAGTAATATAGATGGTAATAGGTACTCTGGTAGCAGGGTGACAACGGAACTGGAGAAACAGCAGATGGTGAGAGAATGCTCGAGGAAAGTCTATGACTAGCAGCACTGGTAGAGAGTATATAATTGAACACGAGGAACTGGATGGACAAGGAAACGTGAGGGTAGTCAGTGGTCTGCGTATAGCAAGTTGTACCACTGCTATAGTGAGGAGGAATGTCCAGAGGTAGCGAGGAGGTAGTGAGAGTCAGCGGTCTGCGTATAGCAAGTTGTACCGCTGTCTAGGTAAAGGAATGGAATCCAGATGAAGGTAGATAACAGGGAAGTCAGTGGTCTGCGTATAGCAAGTTGTACCACTGCTATGTGAGAGGATACTTGAAACTGGTGTCACAGGGAACTGGAATCAGTGGTCTGCATATAGCAAGTTGTACCACTGCAATATATATGTGAGGAGGGCACGAGGAGATGAATGCTATGCAGAGTATACACGGGTACACAGAACTTGATCCCACGATGATATCACAATACAATGATAACAGAGCAGCACTGCTAAAGTATACAAAGTCACAATAACAATCCAGGCAAATAGGAGACAAAGTCAATGGTAGCAATAGTCTCAGTGGATAGAGGACTCCGGAGGAGAACACAACACAGTCCAGCTAGATATGCAATACACCAGCAAAGTCAATGAGAAGTATGCATACCGCGGTTCAGGAGAGCAGGCTGTCAGAGAGGCGTGCAGGGATACCTGAACGGCTGAAGGCCGGCAGGAGGAGAGATCACTGGAAGGTGGAAGCGATAATCAAGTTGGTGCTTCGCACGGCAGGTATCATGAACGAGGCAATACTCTGGAAGCAGTAGTAAATGGAACTGGAACTTGAAGAACACGGGAGAGTTGAGGCCGTCTGAACTCCAGTAGCAGAGATGGAAGCAGCGGAGCGCTGACCCGATGAACACAGGAGAGTTGAGATGAGCTGGAACTCTGTAGAAGCCACGTAGGCAGCGGATAGGAATCCGCTGGCTGCAGACACGATGAACACTGGGGAGTAGAGGCGAGCAGGAACTCTGTAGAAGCAACGGAGGCAGCGGATAGGAATCAGCTGGTGCAGACACGATGAACACAGGAGAGTTGAGATGAACTGGAACTCTGTAGAAACAACGGAGGCAGCGGATAGGAATCAGCTGGTGTAGACACGATGAACACAGGAGAGTTGAAGTGAGTAGGAACTCTGTAGAAACAACGGAGGCAGCGGATAGGAATCAGCTGGTGTAGACAGGATGAACACAGGAGAGTTGAAGTGAGTAGGAACTCTGTAGAAACAACGGAGGCAGCGGATAGGAATCAGCTGGTGTAGACACGATGAACACAGGAGAGTAGAAGTGGTCTGGAAACCACAATAGAAATAACAGGAATCAGCAGGAGCTGAATACACGAGGAAACACAGGAACACCTTCAGAGGCTCATGGGAATGAGACTCCAAGATCAGGCAACGAGGTATTGACCACAGGTGCTTTAAATAGGGAGTGTTGCCTGATCAGCCAATTAATGAAAAGCAACAGATACTGAAGGCTTGAAAGGGCTGCACATGCGCAGACCCTCAGGATGGCGGACGGCCACGGTTCCTAAACACACGAGAAGTAGCACTCACAGTCCGGTGAGTGACAGAGAGAGAGAAAGAGAGAGAGAGGGAGAGAGAGTGTGAGAGAGGGAAAAGGGAAAGAGAGAGGGGGAGGGAGAGTAAGTGAGAGAGAGAGAGAGAGAGAGAGAAGTAACTTTTTCTTGCTAGCATCAGGAAAGTTAGTTATTGGTGTGCTCTGCTTCTGAGATACCTATTAGGTTTTAGTGAAAATGCCATCACAGTGCATTCACACAATCTGTGTATTTGGCTAATCTATGGTTGGAAGGTGCTGTCTAGAATAGATTGGCTACATGAACACTTTCCTCTATTGTTCTATTGTCATAATTTGGTGGGTAAAGACTACAATTGTAAGAGGTGCACTTATAATAGGCACATTGTGATTCAGTATATCCCAGCAGATGTAATGCAAACCCCAAGGGCAACACATGAGAACACTGAAATATACGGTGTTGCCCATCATTACTCTAGGAGTAATGATGGGCAACACCGCACAGGAATGCCTGCTTTATATAAATAGAGGCAGATTAATGGAATTGTCTTCCAGAATCTTTGTAGAGATTACTGCTTTAAGGAAGGATAAGCAATACATGTTGTTCTTGAGATAAGGTTTTATGTTATCGTGAATAAAAGAAACAAGAAGAAATGTGATGTGAAATTGCTGTCAGAATGAAAAGAAGCAGTTACACATTTCTACTTTTGCTTCTCAGAAGAAGTGTAGTACTGTCATAGGAGGGCTAATCTGGGGGCCCTCCCATAATGGACAAGCTACACTGGTACTCTGGCCAAGAGGCTGGTAGCTGGAAAGCTCGGGACCTAGTGCCACCAGAGTAGCGGACCAGAGATGCCTGAAATCACTTGGGGAGTGGTGACCCTCACTTGAACGTATGGCATGTTGCACGAGTCGCATCTCACTTCCTTTGCTCTGGCTTTCTGGCTTGGCAAGAAAAATGCTTTAATCTTAGCCGTAAGGATGGGGCCACCTTGCACGGTTTCTATTTATTTAATTAATTTAATTTATTTTTCTCACCTTATCTGTCACTGGCACTCTGTTTGTATGTTTTATTCAGGGATAGGGGGAGGTGCGGCTGCCCTAATAGGCCCCATCTCTAATGATCTAGGGGAGGGGGTGTGGTCCTAGTGGCTACCGTCTCTCTGAAATCTCTGACATTCCCCTTTCCCGGGGGAACCAGGATTTGGTGCCTGGGGGTAACTGAGGACATTACCCAGGGCAAAAGGGATCCCTCTAGAGTGAAGACCCTTGCTCGCCTATGGGGTTGGGGATAAAGGAGCCATTCCTCTTAGAGGAGAGCCTAAAACCGTACCCCTGTGCACGTAATTTGCACCTTTTTTGTGCACTTGGGTGAAAAATGGCTCTTTTTGACAACATCCCTTATAATATATTATTATTTTTGACTATGTTTATAATGATTAATGACTATTACACACAAACCCTTTACTTGATTAGACTTACATGTGTTGTGGATCCCAGCACAACCCCAATATACTATATATATGCATCCAGAGTGTTAAACATGCAAAATTTAATGTTTAGGGATGTCTACATGTGTCTTTAACTTGTCACCATAAGTCAAACTACTCGGACTATGTGATACTGCATATACTGGTAGGTTAATTGGCTGCTAACAAATTGACCCTAATTTGGACTGTAAGCCCCAATGGGGCAGAGACTGGTGTGAGTGAGATCTCTGTACAGCGCTGCAGTATTAGTGGCGTTATATAAATAAATGATGATGATGATGATTATGATACCAAAGGTCACTAATTTATTTTCACAATACAACCAATGGGTGAGACAAACAAGATTAATAAGTAAACCAGTTAATATTAATGAAACAATAACACATAAGAACAGTGTAATGTGCTTTATAGTAAAAGGATTATTAGAAAAACAGCTCACAAATAGCATATACTGATTGCATGTTAACCAAGACTACAGAACAATGAGAGATATCCATTTTAAATATTCTGTTGTTTAAATAAAACACTGTAGAAAAATCTAGTACAAGACATTCATACATAGTGGGGTGTGTATAGCTGTGTGTATATGTATGTGCATATATTAATTAGTTTTGCCATTCCACACTATCTCTGTAAATATAGCAGTCCATGGAATGTATGGTCTATAAGTAGAGGAAGTACAATGATGATGTCTATGTGTTGTGGTTGCGGTAAGGGACAAGTCGGAGTGAAAGAAAAATCCTAGGAAATAATCCAAGTAAAACACTTAAGGTCAAATTCGGTACCCAAATGTGGAGTATTTCACTTCATTAGACAGCACGGTGGCCTAGTGGTTAGCACTTCTGCCTCACAACACTGGGGTCATGAGTTCGATTCCCGACCATGGCGTCTCTACAGGACATTTTATTGCCCTAACTTCTGAGTCATTTTACCATGTTCAATATCAGTGGTTTAGTCTATGAGCGTCTGATAAGTCAATAGGGGGTCGGTTTGTGCTAGTTTTCTGTTTATTGCAAATGCCGACAATTAGCTTCTTCCTCCATTATCAGGACCGCCCCTAGTCTCAAGGGGCGGAGGAACGGAGGAAGAAGCTGATCGCTCCGACTGTCAGTGTATCCAATTAGGCTCAGGTAGGCAGTTAATAGCAAATCCGATGCTGTTAGCTGCCCTGTCAATGTAGCTGCTGTGCACTGCTTAGTGTGGTCACATCAGATTATCACATATCACGTGACCACACAAAGAACCCAGGCTGCGCCCGCACTGACAGGGCAGCTTATAGCATCGGATTTGCTTTTAGTTGCCTTTCAAGAAGACAGAAGAACTGGAGCCTGAAGAGAAGAGGAGCAGAAGACAGCAAGGTAAGTCTTAAATATCAGGGGACAGAAGAAGGTGATACATTGGCTGTGGAAGCTGCTGGTAGAGGGATGGTGGTAATGGGTTAATGAATTGACTGCAATGGGTTGATGAATTGGGGGGCGAACTTAATGGATTGCCTGCAAAGGTTTGATGAATTGTCCTTGGGAGGGTTAATGAATTGCCTGCAATGGGATGATGTTTTCTCTGGGGGGAGGGTAAATTAATAGGCTGCAATGGGAACTTTTATTGGCTGGGGGGTTAATGAATAAGCTGCAATGGGATGGTTAATTGGCTAGGGGGGTTAATGAATTGGCTGGGGGGATGGTAAATTGGCTAGGGTAGGTTAATTAATTGGCTAAGGTGGGTTGATTAATTGGCTGGCGTGTGGGTGAGTGGTTGAGGGGTGATGAAATAGAAGGGGGGGGTTATAAACTTTCTGGTGAGGGTTGATAAAATTACCTAGGTGAGGTGTTGAAATAGCTTGTGTGGGGCATGATCTCTGTATTGTGTGGTGGTCACGTGGTCTCAACGGTCACTAGAATGCTAAATACTAGACAGACGGTGCTGGTAGATGTTAGTATATGATTATAAATCATTTTCATAATTTTTTTGTCTATATATGTCTGTTCTAGACTTTGTTTTATGTGGCCATAATTGAGTGTTATGTTTGTGTTTGAATCATTCAAGGTTTGTTAACATTTTGCATTATAATACAATTTTTGCACATTTTTAATACAGGACTCCAAGTTTACAGAAGCCAGCCTACTGATAACAACGCTCCAAAAACAAGCAGAGAGAGAACACCAGGTAGTCTACACTGCAAAATCAGGTAAGAGAGAACAGCACATTTTGTCGAACTTTAAATGTGGAATTTTACTCTAGTGAAATTTGAATATGTTTGCAGAATGCAGTGTGTTTTATGCAGTAATTAATATTTTACAATTTTGTGTGTGTGAATATTTAGTGAATCATCTATCATACTCTCACAGTGCTGTTCTTTCTAGTGGATTATTTTGTATAGTTTATTGAGAAGTATGCAAGGCTTCTGTGTACAGTAGCACTGAAGGATTTTGTGTTTCTTTATTTAAATATAATATATAGTGGGCTGAAGTGGGCTGGTAGATGGTGCTATGCCATACTGCCACTTCTACTGTGAGTATTCAGACGCTTGATCATTACACCAACAGGTACTGTAATGACATTGTATTCTAATACATATACTTTAATATGGAGTTGGTCCCTCTTTTGCAGCGATAACAGCTTCCACTCTTCTTGGATGGCTTTCCACAAGATGTTGGAGTGTTGCTGTGGGAGTTTATACCCATTCATTCTGTAGAGCATATATCAGATCAGGCACTGATGTTGGACGAGAAGGCCTGGCTCGCAATCTCTGTTCCAGTTCATCCCAGTTCATTGGGGTTGAGGTCAGGGTTCTGTGCGTGCCAGTCAAGTTCTTCCACACTGAATTCATCAAACCATGTCTTTATAGTCATTGCTCCCGGTGCACATTTTTTATGCTTACATTAATTCCAGTGTAAGTTCAGAACTCTTCAGTTATGGAATCAGCAGAGCTTGGCGACTTTTACACACCAGGAATCTTTTACCCTGTTTTGTTTTAAGTGGTCTTCCGCTTCATGGCTGAGTTGCTGTTGGTGGTGGGTTGTACGGTGAGGAGAGGGGGCAATACTGTATTAGCCTAGGCTGGTTTGAACTGTTAATCAGGCCTTGTCAATTAGTACAAGTTTGCCAGCATTTCCACTGGACATATAGGATTTCGGTGCAAGATGGTAGCATTTTTGCACAGAGTGGAGGAGTTAGGAAGAGTGATAAAGTGCCTTGCAAAGTACAGAGTAGTTTACTGTACATAGTAGTTTTGCAGAGCAGAGTAAAAATGAAATTTTCTTCTGTGAAGCGAGGTTACTGGAATCAGTTTAAGGGGATCAGGGGTTTGCTTGCTGAATAGAAGGGCACAAGGGCATTTTTACTCTGCAAAAGGACTTCAATTTTATACCAACTCTGACCAGATGGTCTTTGGGTCTCGTTCTATACTTTTAATAGTAAGTGTTTTTGACCTCCCCACCCACCCCCCCTCCATGTCACACTGAGAAGTTTGTTTCCAGGTGAGGCTAAACTGGGCAATATTTTAGAAGAAAAAAGTAAACATTTATTTTAATAAAATGTCTAGTAATAAAGTGGCATGTGGCATGAGGTTTGACTTTTGCTAGGTGCATCTCTGGAGATTTTTCTACCTCTCCTCATAAATAGATGCATTTTTCCTTGTGGAGTAGTCTCCCGAGAGTGGAGGGGTAGATGTACACCTTGATGGATGCTCATGAAGTGCTCTTCATAAAAGGACCTCCACCGACAATGTGGTGTATCCAAAACATTAGTCTGAAACTTGTGTCAACTTAAGTCCTAAGTTGTGACTTCTCTCAATCACTGACCCAGATGGGATGTTGTAGGCAAGCCCATAGTCTCTAATGTACCCTGCTAAATGGGTTGACTCAGATACCCAGTGGAAATAAGGAGTAAACATGAATATCATCAGAAGTGCAATAAGACAGAGGTACAAACTTTACAGACTATCATCTCCTGGCAGCAACTTGTGGCAGGGGAGGGCTGACAAATTTTAGCCAGGGGGGGAAGACTCAACTCAGCAGCCTATTAGGAACATTTTAAAGGAAAAGAAAAGGAGGAAGCCCAGTGACCCAGCCCAAGTTAGCCCACTATAGGACTGGCCCGGGGAGCAGATGCCCTCCTGCCCCCTAGCCCAGCCTGCCCCTGACTAGTGGCCCTTTGTGTTTTCATACCCAAGAGATATGATGGTGTCTGCAGCATACATTAATTGTAATGGGTGGGGTATGTTTGTCCGCCGGTAATAAAGCGGACAACAGTTAGAGCAACAGTTATTGCCAGGGACTTGATGCTGAGTTGGACATACGCCTGTTTATGCATCCTATGTATCGCAAGCGTATGTGAGCACAAAGAATTCTGTATATCTGACATTTGTTCCTTGTTATGCCTAAAGATGCGGAACAGGGGAGGGAATGGGAGGTATAATGTAGGCCAGGTACAGTAAAGGCGTATTCACGCAAATGTGACCAGCACAGAGATGCATATATGCCTGTCGGGAACCATATCTTCAGCTCCTGCTAGAGTGCAGGTGCACATACATGTGTAATACCCCGTGTGGTGTTATTTAGAGTAATACATTAAAGGTGCACCTTACCAGTATTGGATAGTTCTCTTTCTGGTTTCAACACTTCAGATTTTCTATGCACCAGAGAGGTAAGGAGATTTATCCACAAAGATTAAAAATGACTCAAGTGTATTCTGAACTCATTTCCTTTTACTAATAAGAATTGCTCTGATATTTATTTTAGAAGCGCACAATTATTTTTAAACAATATCTTATCACTTTGAAACTATTTGCAATTGACAAACCTTTAAATTCGCCCTACTCATAACACTGATATCTTATTGGAATTCTATGTCTATGGATGTTTCTGCCAGAATAAATTATTAATCTTTATATATATATATATATATATATATATATATATATATATAAAATTACCTAACATTAATATATAACTTAACACAATAAAGAGATGAATTTCTCAATACAACTTTAAGGCCTACATCAAATATTTCAATAACTATTTGTAGAAGTGGTGCACGTGGTCGGGGCCTATATATTTCTTTTTTTATCCCGTTGTACTTTATAAATAGTCACTTTATTAAGTGGTTGTAGACCTTCACAAGAAGATTTTTTAAAGCACTATTTCTGTAGTTTTCCTGGAAAACAGATTCTTTTTTAGGAAGCAGTTCAAGTATATAGGGATCAGTATCATATTAAGTAACTGCTGATGTTTTCAGTGCAGAGATGTAATGGTGAGAGCTATACTGATCTGTGTCTGCTTAACTGTTATTGTACAACTCCAACTTGTCTCTGTTCTCTCACACTGTCCTCAGTACATAGCTCAGTCTCTGTTGTGTATTCACAGATCTCTCTACTGCTTAGTAATATTCAGCACTTTCCGTTTTACTCAGCCTCTCTATTGCTCACTTCTTCACTTCTTATACTTTCTTCACTTTTCATCTGCTTATATATCACTCTGTCCGATTTTCATTCTGTTCCTGTCTTTTCTCTCTCAGTCTATCCAGACACAGGGATCTCTCTCAGCAATCCTGAGTATCACACTCCTGTCACCCCCGGCAACCACCAACCACTCCCAACTATCACCTCTGGCAACCACCAACCACTCCCAACTGTCACCCCCGGCAACCACCAACCACTCCCAACTGTCACGTCTCCCCTGATAATCTTTTTTTTTTAAAAAAAATCTTTATACACACTTATAACAATTAACAAATGTAACCACATCTAAGCAGGCAGGTACATGAACATAGCCATGAGTACACACATATATTTACATATAGATACACCTCAGGGTACTCAGGTTTTGGGGTATCACACATGGTGGAGAGGATGATCGTTACAAACACTGACTAGTTGCTTCTGATTGGTTGATTGCGAATTCACCTGTGTAGCTGGTAGGGGCTTACTGCATTAATGTGAACAAATGTCTCTAGTGCTTATGACCTGGTTGTGTGTTTATGTATGTTGGCTTATGTAAGCCTGACATAAACGAGACCACATGCCACAGGTGCAGAGCTGGACGCATATTGATGTGCCTACAACTCAGGATATGGGTGCAATAACACTACTTTTATGGGTGGCCTTTTTTTGCATAAATTACACCTATCATGTGTCCAACTCAGCATCAAGCCCCAGATGTGACAGCAGAGCCTGGACAGGAGCCTTTCAGGAATATGCTCTTGAATTTGGGAGCAAAGAACCCCTAAAGTTACATCCAATCTTTATAAGATCATCCTGACATGCCTCCAGGACTCCAAGGAGTGCCTAATGTTGCTTCCACATTTGCTTCTACAGGATGTTGCGCTCCTCACCTATTCCTGCCACCCACCAACATCTCCCAACCATTTCCCAGAGAATTCCCCAAGTCCTGTAGAATTACTCATGCCAATAATTTTAAGTTGGGGCAATCACCCCCCTAGCAGGGGGGAGGGGCTGGTTGTAGTCACACTGTACGAAAATGTGCCTGGTAGCCGAAAGGCAGGCAGAGAGTCTTGCCCAACACTCTGATCGTGTTTTAAACAACATTGAAGTGGCCACTGTCTGCTTCTTGACCGCTAGAGACATGTACTTATTGCGGGGCCGCAAGCAGCCCGCCTCTGCTAGGAGTGGAGGGGGGGGGGCAGGGCCCATCAATCAAAGTGATGGCACCCCTCCTAAGAAATGTCTACATTCTCCCCTGATATGGTGCAAGTTATAAAATGTTACTTATAGTGACATAGACCATTACATGGCAGGATATGATAACACAGTATAGTATTGGTAAATGCATGTAAGAGTAGTAGAGCTTACTTTATTAAAGCATAGTCAGGTATAGTTTGGACATCCTATGGTATACAGGTCATCTAACTGAGACACATCCTGCACCTATAGTACTTCTATGATGGGCACATAGCTTATATCTTTAAAATCTTTTCTGTCTGTAACTTGTTATAAGGTTGGGTACATTCTACAGTGTTTTCAGCCGATTATCTGGACATTCACCGGATAAACGACTGTTTGGCCCGATATTGCATTTGCGTGTGCGCTGCAACAATAAGGGATTATGGTTCCCAAGCTCATCGGATCATTTAATTTGATTTTTAAACCAAACTAAAAATCTTGTTCAATGACAGAACGATGTTTTTCCAATCCTGCAGTGTGTGCTCTCACGATCAGGATCTCCATAGAATCAACAGAGTCATTATCTTTTCAGCCGATGGTTATGACAGATGAGGAGCACAGATCTGAGGGTATATCTTGTAAAACATGTATAGTGTGTACACATGCTGATCTGGACTTTTTTTTGTTATCAGTTGTTGGTAAAATCGTTATAGATAACACATCAGGAGAACATTTCTGTAGTGTGCACCCTGCCTTAGGCCAAGCTTAAACAATCTTTACCTCAGCCACTAATTTTTGTAGAACTTCAACAACAAATACAGGATCTCATTAATATACATTATTGGCTGGCCTGCAATATTACATTTATGGAAACTTTAGTATTATCTTGTGTTTTTAGCAGCTACAAAGCATAAGCCAATTTACAAGCACTTAAATATGTATGCAGTACTAAACAAGCTATTTTTAATATCGTCTTATTACAACACATTTTCTACTCCCAGTTCACTGGAGTGATTAAATATTTAATACGCTTACAAAAGGAGAAAGAGAACTAGACTTTTCTCAAATATTGATATTCTTAAATTGCTTTTGTCCCTGGGGTGTGTGAATGAAAGAATCGTGTCACTTTGTAGAGTGCTGGTGTACAGCATGATAAGGTACCATCTGCACTACACTCCATTGTCCTCATCCCTTTCTTCCCTTTTCTCAAAGCTACAAAGTGCTTTTTAATTGCCATTGTTTACCAAGTTAATTGATGTGTCCCACTGCTTCTCCCTATGTAATACCTGTAAGATCTAATGCACTACTTTTACTCCTTTTAAAAAAACATTATTAAAGTGACTTTTCATACCAAAAACAATTCTGGTTTTAAAAAGGCAATGACAGAGAGACTGATGAATCGAATACAAAAAGAATTGTTAGACTAACAAAACATGATGTCAGGATGGATGTGGGCCATTTATCAATGTGGAGGTGGATCGTAATGGAAAACTTATTTCAACGCAACTAATTAAACTCTAATTTGAATTCAGCTTGTAACAGTTCTGTTGCAGACACAAATATATTGTAATTGCCAATTGAAATAAAACAGATTGACATTTGACTAAATCAATAAGAGCTAGTGCTAGAATTAATGTCACAATATAATTAATTCCGTTCTTAACCTTCTATACTGCCCACATATGAAATTTAACTGTGAAACATCCAGAGTATTGATAATCATTATGCGTAATGGCCAACGTGGCACATTTCTCTATTTTGCAATAAAGATAAATGCAGCTTTCGCAACCTACTTGTATAGGGACCCAGGAGAGCGACAACAGGGCTGCAATGTCTACGGGGCTTGGAGGTGAGGGGCACCCTTGTACCCCATTCCTGAGGACCCTGAGGTACCTGTTCTGCTCTCTGCACGTGCCAGATCACATGCTTAGAAGAGGCTCCCTGGTCTGCTCTATTGATAGACAAGAATGACATCTGTCGGCCCCTATCTATCTATCTATCGATCTATCCTCATCATCATCATCAACATTTATAAATATAGCTGCAGCAAATTCCATATCAGTTTGCAATTGGGGACAATTACAGTAATAAAGAATACTGGGTAATACAGACAGACAAAGAGGTGAAGGACCTGATAGCTAGGTTACAATTTTACCTATTTATCTATCGGTCTTTGTGGATTAGTCTGTGTACTATATATAGAACTTCCTTTTTATTTTATTTATATTGCTATATTCAGATAAATTCTATTTTTATTTCAAATGTGTTTAGTTTTTACTTTAAGGGATATATAAAATATCATATACATGTGTTTTAATACTCGTTTCATAGAAAATAAAACCTATGTGTAGGGCATATCTTTTAACAGATAACCCTTGTAAACTATAGACTTAGAGGTGTTAATTGCAACAAGAGAACATAATTGCTTGGTTCCACGAAAAGTCCTTATAGTTGACATTACATCAATGCCTCCAAATTTACTATCTGAATAATTAAACTTGTATTTTAGTGTACTTAAATGTGATTATTTTCAAAGCTATACAACTTTATGTTTTGTCTTTAGTAGCCTCTATATTATCTTGTCACCTTACATCAATATGCAAAGCTCCAGTTAAATGTCATCATAGATGCTCTGAAGTAATGGTGCTATAGATAAATATTTACAGGTGTTTTATGTCACCGAAATGGAACTTCAAAGTCAAATACAGATAAAATGTCTAGAGTTGTGCAATGCTGGAAGCTGGAGTTGATAATGATTGTACAGGTAAACGTCTCAAAATAGCAATTAAATTCCATCTATTTAGGCTGGGTACACACTACAGGGTTTTCAGCCGATTATCGGTTCAATCACACAATAAACGACTGTACCACCCGATATTGCATTAGTGTGTACATTGCAACAATGAGCGATATCCTTCCACAGCACATTGTATCCTTTCTTTTGATTTTTAAACCGGACTAAAAATCTTGTTAAACGATGGAACGATGTTGTTCCAATTCTGCAGTGTGTAGTCACTCACTATTAGGAACTCCATAGAGTCATGATCATTTCAGCCAATGGCTATGACAGATGAAGAGCACAGATCTGAAGGTAAATCATTTAAAACATTTATAGTGTGTGTACATGAATCTGCATGCTGTTCAGGACTTTTTTCTTATCAGTTGTTGGTAAAATCGTTATAATAACATTTTTGTAGTGTGTACCCAGCCTTATGGTGGGAGATAAGCATATTTACATGATTTAAGAATCAATAAAGTGATCCAGAACAAATAAGAATAAATGTGGGTACTCAAAGAATCACTAAAACCTAAAATTGAAATTTTTAGATATGACACATGAAGTACATTGTTCATTGCTAACTTAAAATTCCCCTGTAGCTTACTTAAAAAGTAATCGATCACCTCCCCATTCTTTTACAGACAGATAACGATCCACCTACATTTTTAGGATAGTGTCTAAATTTAGAATGCAGAAATCTGAGTCTTATCTCTGGTCATGCCCCTGTGTATAAATTAAGCCACACAGTGAATTCCTGCAAATCAAGTCTGCTAAGCTGACAGAAAGGCTAGTTACACACTAAAGAATTTTCCAATTGATGTGTTATCTCAAACAATTGTACCTACAACTGAAGGTCCTGATCAGTCTGGCGATTCATGCGTACACACTGACACGATTTACCTTAATATCTGTGCTCTTCATCTGGTCCTTCATCTGGTCCTCTAGTCTTCAGAGAATGATAGCACAAAATTCATTCATTCATTCTTGTCACATTGTCACACTGATTAAAACGCCTTATTATAGCACATGTCCTAACAAATTTCGTGAGCTTCTGTGAATCTGAAACAAAACATTCTGTCTCAGAACGAACAAATGAATTATTCCTTCTACAGCACTTACTACATTTATTCACTGGGACATTCATCGCTAGCATCGACTGAAAATAGCCCGACTCAGTAAACTCTATGGGGATCGTGAGCAAGAGTGCATACACACTACATGATCGCTAGGTGATTGGTTCGGAAAATATTAAACAGTGCGACCAACCAAATGAGCCCACAATTGACACTTTGGAACAATTTTCGACCATCGTGTCACTATGCACACTAACTCGACTTCCGACCGAACAGTCGTATGTCGGCTGATTTGCCCAATTTTTGGATGAAAATGCTCCAGTGTGTACTCAGCCTAACTATGTGCTCTGTTATTTAAGCACCTCAAATTTAGCTAATAAACACTGCAGTTATTGCATGTATATTATCCAGCTTAATAAGGGTACAGAGTTTGAGATGAATTTTTAATGTTTATAAAACTGCTTGTAAATATGCTTATTGAATATGCATTTTGTTTGCATTTTTAGTAACGTTTTATATATTATCGAATAATTTCAAGTGCATTGAAATGTATCAAACAAACGGAAGTAGCGTTTAAAAAGCGCCCTACAAATCATCACAATGCAACACAAGCAAAATGCAAATGGGTATGAACACTCTCTAGTTTCAGTTTCACATCCATTTATATGTGTTTTTAAATGTGATAAAATGCATGTAAAATGCATAGTTTAACTACCAGTCAGTATGTACCCTTATACACAACCTTTACTTTATTTACTTTACTTTACTGCACAGTAATGTCAAATTGTGATTTCACTTACTCTTGAAGCTTAAGATGGGGAAAAAAGATTTATCCGAAGTAGCAGAATCAATATAAAATCAGTTTAAAAAGGACACATTATACTTTCCCTGTAAGTAAAATTGAGAATGTCTAGCAGAATATTATGAACTAAAATTATAATCGGGGCCTTTTTAAATCATTTTTATTTACAGACATAACTAGAAAGGACCTCATTTACAACACTCACTTCTTGACCAGCATGATGGCTCAGTGGTTAGCACTTCTGCCTCACAGCACTGGGGGTCATGAATTTGATTTCCGACCAAGGGATCTAAATGACAGGTATTCTCAGCACAGTACTGCGCAATTGATAGCACTATATAGATTAATGATAATGGGCAAATTCTTTGCCTTTATGATCTACCCTCACTGTACATCAAGATGCATTCCTACTCTCCAATCTCAGGAGTGCCTCCCAAACTAGAAATAGGTACAAGTTCCTTCCAATTTACAACCATTCTTTTCACAAGTAAAACATTTCCATGTTTCTCCTTCAATACTGCTTGTTACAGCCTTATTTATTTTCTTTATCATGAGAGTGAGGTGACATTGGGACTGGGCACTTATGTGTGTTTGGAGGTTTGTTTCCCAATGGACAAAGTACACCAAGGAATGTACTTCTCCCCAGAACTACAAATGGAATGTGCAAAATACATCTCAAAAGTATAGATCTACAGTCCCCGAATTCAGAACTGGTGCAATAATCAAGGGCTAGATTTACTAAACTGCGGGTTTGAAAAAGTGGAGATGTTGCCTATAGCAACCAATCAGATTCTAGCTATCATTTATTTAGTACATTCTACAAAATGATAGCTAGAATCTGATTTGTTGCTATAGGCAACATCTCCACTTTTTCAAACCCGCAGTTTAGTAAATATACCCCCAAGACCTTTTGTTGATCTTAAATGACTGTGTGCTATTTCAGAGAGTAAGGAACACCCCTAAAAATGCACCCGCTCCACACTTTTATCTTATTCCAGTGATCTCTCTCTACAAAATAAAACCTTATTTTTGCACTGCTCTGCCTCTAATCCATACATGCACAACATCCCATTGGCTGGTGCTATCTTCTGCTTCTCATAATAATGCCTAATTTCAGAACAAAGAGAAAAATAAAAGTATGTATTTTCTGGGGCACTGTAGAATGTTTTGTATTCCTATTAAAATTATTCAATCTTTATTAGTATTCCTTAAAATATTCCTCCTGATTCCTCTGTATGTAGCGACATATTTAAAAACAATTGTGAACTAACTTAGTGAAGATCAATGATTGTGAATTTCAAATTGCAGTTTCGCACTGCTGTGCCTTGTTAGCTGCACTTATATTTGTCAAATAATTGTACTTTTTTTGTATATAATGTCTCCTATCTTTATTATAATACAATTCATCTATTCTTGGTTCTTTTTTGACACAAAACTATTCAACATCACATAGATTTGTGAAACAAAATATTTACGATGAAAAGCAAATCAGGGATATATTTTCTTACAGGGGGACTGAGAACCAAATGTACCCCAAATCGGTAATTATCAGGGTATTATTACAATGTTGTATTTGTTAAAACATTGTGTATAGCATGGAGGGATCGCTCATATCTCTTTGGACAATCCTTATGTTGCTCACTGATATTTGAAAAATGTTCTCATAATCAGCTAGTTCACTGTATGTTTTATGAAAGAAATTTCTGGGGGTAAATGTATCATGCCCCGGTTTTCTCAACTCGCGGGAGATCGGTGTCTGCGCAGCTTAAATTTAAAGCGGCGCTGCCTTGTAAAGGGAAGTTTCCCTTTACAAGGCAGCGCTGCTTTAAATTTAAGCTGCGAAGAGGCCGATCTCCCGCGAGTTGAGAAAACCGGGGTATGATACATTTACCCCCTGGTCTCTTCATTAAATTGTAGTGATGAACCCATTTTTTATAGATTTATATATTATTTTCTCATTCAGATTTAGTTTAATATATCTGAAGTTCTTACAATGTTAAATTTATTAAGACATTGTATATAATTCAAAGAGATAGTTGATGTCTCATTGAGCCATCTCTGTATTATTCATTGCTATATAATGAGTTCTGATATTCAGTTGGCTAACTGTATATTTTATCACAATGATTCAGGTCCTATCAGTAGTGTGATGGTAAATTATTTTATATGGATCTGTTTGCTAATTAGTTCCTATTATTCCCAATTATTGTTTTACAAGACACATATTATAGGAGAACTCATCTAGCAAGGCAAATGCCAATGCGCGTTTCGCTACTTCAGTTTTATCAAAGCACCATGAAAAATGCCATCATTTGAGCCATCAACCTATGCGCCTTAGCAGAAATCTAAGCACATTTAAAAAAAATATTTCTTCATAAATGAGGCCGAAAGTGTTCTGCAGCACAATATTAATACAACATAATTTTATTTAGGGGTATTCTGTCTTACTCCCCTGAGTTACTCAATAGGCTAAAGAAGTTCACTTTTGTCAAAGTAACACTTAATAATAATAATAATAATAATAATATTTTTTATTTGATTCACAAAACAAAGTTTGCTCAATGTTTCCTATGTGCTTTGCTACACAAGGTATTTTTAATCACTGTGTAGTGTCCTGATCTCAATTTTGCAATCTTCTTTCATTAACTTCAGGTTAATCATTTCCATGTAATTTATTGTGATGAGCAATTAATAGATCATTTAAGGTTTTAGACCATTCTGGGCAGGTAAATGCTCATTGAAATAGGGAGCACAGGAAGGACTATTCTCTTTTGAGCAATTAATCTCAGAAAATAGTGCAAATCACATTGTGATTTCTTAAATGAGTAATCTCATGAGATTTAATCACAGAGACTGAAAATCGCCTGTCTAGCCCTAGACTAATACAATGTTTTATTGCTAGTCAACCTTTTTAATGTTTTACTTGGGCTTGAAGATGAATAGGTCTCTAATTAACATGACAAATGAGACTGCTCACTGTAGAACAATTCAAAGTTTTAAATCTCTTAGTGATATCAAGCAACATCAAGATTGTGTATCAGAAATGACTGCTCTTTGGCCCTTTCTTTTTGTTTGCATGTAGTTTTAAACTGAGATCACCTACTATACAGTAGTTAGTGCACCCCCTTTGAAATTATTCCACTGTGACCGCCACAATTAGTTTAAATGGTATTTTTGTCCTAACAGTGACATCATGATTGCTGTTGCCACAGTAGTTCAACTGGGGTTTCTCTGTATACTTATACCGTATTTAGTTTATTGGACTGGAGTTGAGGTTAGACAATGATGAGCATAAATATTACCAAAGGAATGGGAATTGTAAAGCGCTACGGAATATGTTGGCGCTATATAAATAAATGATGACGATGATGATGTTTGAAGGTGGACATGGTGGCCTTTGGTTTGAATATTCTTGGTGTGTCTCATTTTTCCAACACTTTCTATCGCCTTTAAATATTACATTTATAGTTGTCTGTGCCTAAAATATAATCACAAAAGTGGGAATGGCATCATTTAGGGCAAGGCATAGTTACATCATAGGGAAATAGATTTCTTTAATGTCAGATAGCCAAGACACAGCTTGTATTCTTAATGCTGCTAGAAATTAAATTTATCAAAAATGCCCATATCTATCTCTAAGTAGCCACCTATAATTGTTATATATGTTACCTGTTCATTTCTGAACTATTAACAAAACAGTTACAGTTATTGGAAATTAGGTGCATTTCCCACTGGTAGTAAAGTTCTTTCCAGTTAAGGGGCTAGATGTAAATGCACTGAACTGTTTTATATGCCTTGTAAAATGCCAAGTGTGCAATGCATAAATACAGAATATATGAGTCAGATGAAAAGACTGTCTAAACATTTCAGCATTCAGAGGAGAACTGAAAGTCAGGGAAGACGTAGCACTGCTCAAGTACAATTTTTATAGTTCAAGGAAAGTAAAAAATATATTTGTTAGCAAATGCATCAAAGTGACTGACTAACTAACTACATCAAATATTACATTATTTCTTTCTTACAAATAGTTTTAGCCTTTCAATGCTGTTTGAGTCACATAATTTTAAAGATTTCATATGTCATACGTCCTACAATAAAACAACTATCAATGGACTCAATGGTGTATACTGAAAACTGCAAAACTGACCTCATGTTTATCAAAATAATTCCATAGTGTTTATTTTTTTAATTAAAAATAAATGCTATGTTTAAACAATTATTTCCATGTTAACGCTTTAAAATGTGAAAAATTGCAGTACAGTCAGAAAATACTGATACAAGAGGTACCGAGGTCGCTGTCTATATGGACTAAAGTCTAAAGGAGTAGAGAAATATGATAGAATATGGGGAGATGGTGAAAGTAACGGAGGAGAAAAGAAGGGGATATTTACTGATATTTACTTATGTAGATCTTTCTTTGGAGTTAAGAGAAAAACCCTCCTAAAGGACCAGCAGGTGCCAAGGGTGTAACTATAACTGTAATAATCCATACAACAGCACAAGGGGACTGCTCAGAGGCAAAATGTGCATTAAAGTACAAACTAAAATGGCGTATAATAAATTTATCCAGGCAGTTATATTATTTGTAAAATAGAGAAACTGACTATACATATAATTCAGGCTAAAGTGTCAAATGTGCAACTGATGCAATTAGTACTTTGCCCTATGGGCAAGGCTGGCGCTACTACTAGGTGAACCTAGGTGGTTGCCTATGGGGTGTAGGAAACATCTAAAACATGGAATAAATGACAAATTGTCATTCAGAGTTTTCATTTTCACCTCGCACCCCTACACTGAGGGCCGGATGCTGACATGGAGGGTCTACATCTGGCAGCTTCTTACCTGTGAAGCTGTGGATGCTGCTCCTCTATGTTTGTAAAGGGCTGGAGGTGTATTGCTTGGCTATATTGTCTCAGCTCAGCACCACACTCCCAAGAATTAAAGATCCAGCCCCACCCACACCACACTAGGCAAGAAGTGAGGGACGGCGAGAGGGCAGTCTGGTCGGGGCCTCACGGGGGTTGATGGCTCTTAGGCTATCCAAAACCCACACACTGACCCTGCCTATTGGATACTGGGAGGGAGTAGACCTTGTGGTGGGTATGACTTGATGATGGTGCGTATATGATCTCATCACAATTGTACTGTGGGACCTGACATTTCTAATTACACAACATATATGAACCGCACTGGTTAAGTCCTCATAGGTGCACTGATGACATATTTATTAATGTATAAAATAATTATATATCTTGTTATATTTTCATCAATAACTGTCAACTGCCTCTGATTAAGCTTCCCAGCGAATCGCGCATTGGCGTTTCTGTGCTGCTGCCTCCCCGCTATATGAAATATTACTTGAGTCCACGGTAAGGGTTATTTACGAGAAAGATAATAGAATATACAAATATCTAACGTATGCGAGGGCTGTTTCCCCCGATTATTACAGTGACCTTTCCCACTATCGATACTTAGAATAAGGTTGTCTCTATATACAGGGCATCTTAGCTTGTAGTACGGTTCACCAATACACCGTACTATTACTATGCTGACGCTTATGTCCATGTAATAATCTATATCACAGCATCTCACAGAGTGAATGTGGATATGTCATACTGACGATCATATAAAGTTAGGGCTAACGACTCTCTAACTACTTTCTAATGCTGGATGCTATTGAAAAAAAAACTGTGACTATGGGGGTCACAGCTGTATAATTAAGGAGTAGAACAATAATTCAGATATAACGCACCATTTATAGGTTTGATATTATCTTGATGAGCTTATACAGGCGATATCTTGATTATAGTATTAAGGGCACCAATTTCACTTAAAGTGCAGTTTGTCTGACCCCAAGTATTATCATCAGGGGATCCCCCTACACAGATTCCTTAATTGGAATTATTACCCAACTTTATACAACACTAAGGGGGGTATTCAATTGACGGCGTGATCGCCGAAAGTCCAGCGCGGTAATTTACTCGCTTGATTTCAGCTCACAGCTCAGGGAGCTGCGAGCTGAAATTCAGCGAATAATTAGTAATTACCATATTAACGGTAATATTATTCAAGCACGGGACTTTCGGCGATCACGCCGTCAATTGAATATGCCCCAAGGAGTCTCCAAATATATTGGCGAATAAGTATTTACCCCTCTTTGTGGATATTTTTATATTACATATAACAGGGGATATAATACTAGGGGTCTCCAAATATATTAAAAAGTATTTACTCCTACATGTGGACATTCATATGTCATATACAATAGGGGTATTATAGGCAGCAACACAGATTAGCAGTCAAACTGCTATTTTATATCACGTTTTCCTTTGTTCGTACTAATTGTCTTCACTCCATTTAATTTTTAAATATTTCACTGTTAAGTTCTATCATCATTGAGGACCACACCAATGATATGAATATACATATTTCTTTTTTAAAATGAACAATAAAAGTTATATTTTATTATTATCTTTTTGAGGAGTCCTATGAGTGCCTCATATACACAGTTTCCCTCTCCCACTTGTTTGGGACATTTCTAATTACACCCCTGATGGGTGCTTTACAGCAGAGAGGGAAAGTGAAATGCAGAGAATGGAACATATTGTACAATAGGCTCAATAGTCCATAATAAGTTGAAGAAATGATCCTTCAGGTAAATTCTGGTGTGGGCCTGGAAGGCGAGTTGCTCTCCGTAGCTTCTCTTCTGTTGATTTCTGCTTATCCCTCTCTTGTAGCACAAACTGACCCCACCAGTTTCTCAAGAACTAGTAGGGTGTATATAGTGATCTTGGTTACCAAAGTATACCTTTAAGTAATTGATGCCATAGATCATGGAAACAGATAGAAAATTACAATCCTTGTCTCTGTTGAAACTCGCCGGAGATTTAACAGGGAATAAAAAGCATACTGTTAGAGCTATCTGGCCAATATTAACGTAACAGGAGACACAATACAAGTGTTAATTATGAGGGTAATCATGATTTTGTGTTTAGATGGACAAAAATTATTATTAATTATCTTAAGGAGGTCAAATTATTTTATGAATAAATTAGTGGGCCAAATTTCATTAATGATTATATATAAGGGATTTTTTTTAATGTTCATGGGTCTGATACATTAAGTATCTTAAATGAAGAAGTTTCTTATTTAAGTCTCCTGGACAAAACCCTGTTACAATGCAAGGGGTGCAAATTAGTTTTCTGTTTTGCACATAAGTTAAATACTGACTGTTTTTTCATGTAGCACACACATATCAACTTTAAATTTCAGTGTCCAAATAAGCTAATAAGTATTTGTGTGCTAAGATCCGTAATGAATCAGGCCCCTTATCTTATGGTGGCATACTATTTTATTACCAGTGGGGCAATAATTATTTTTTTCTGATGTGGCAACACTTAATATTTCCAGATGGGGATACCATTTAAAGTACATACTTGGGGCACTACAAGTGTCAGCATGCACATGTGCAGTGCTGGAAAACTCAAATCACAGCTTGATACCATTACCCTCTGGAATGTATATATAACACTATATGTGGTATCGACAGTCCAAAGCAAATAGTATACAGAAAAAGATAAAAGGAAGGAAGCTCAGAATATATATAACTAAACAGAAGTATTCCAGGACACAGTACCAGGGGCAGACGTAGACTTTTTATTGGGGGAAGGGGGGGCGATTTGTCCCTCCTTCATGCTGATTGGTTGGCCGATGATTGGTCTTCTCTGTTACAATTGAATGGGGTGAAGATTGCTGCTAGGGAGGGTCAATTGCCCTGATTGCACCCCCTCTGGATCCACCAGTACACAGTACATACAAAACATAGCTACTTTCCCATTGGCTGTTAACAAGTACCATTCATTAAAACTTTTAAAATACATTAAAACATATAGGCCTATTTGTGTCTCCCCTTCCCTTTAGGATGTAAGCACTCATGAGCAGGGCCCTCTTTCCTTGTGTGCTCCTTCTACTATTCCATCACCCTCTGTACCTCTTGGCCTGCTTCCCTAGCCCTGTTTTCTTAAGCTTCGGCCCACTTCTCGCTTATTTCTACCATCCCTTTCACTATCTGTCCCAGAAATAATCTGATTTGCTTTACCTTGTGTGAGGAAACGGGGTGCTACTGGACTGAGAACTATGTAATCATCACCCGTTTCTCACGGTTTATTGTACTTTTTAATCCTTGGCCCAGTCTAAGTATATACACCAGAGCATTGGTGTATTATGTGTATTATTATTTCATGTTATGTTATGATAATAATAATAATAATAATATGTCCAAGAGTAATAATGCATCATGTATGCTTCTTTACACATTATGCATCGTTCTAATTATAATAGACATTTTAGCAAAACATAATTTGAAGGCGCAAACTACATTTCTACCTTGCTCAATTTTATCAACAGTGTCTGTCTGAAGGAATTAAATATCAGCAAGAGACTAGCTCGTCTTATTAGTAAAGGCACTAATAAGGGACTTTTATATTAAGGTCATAGAGTTATGCTGATCACTAATATGTTTTTGATATGTCCACACTCATTGTGCCATTAATCAAGAGTGTTATGCGATCTTCAGTTAAGCTTTAGGGCTATAATAACTACTATTCCAAATCTTAAATGGCGATCTACAATTTACACTTTGGTGTTGACCAGCTCCGATTTCCAACCGCGGCAGGGCTGGTTGACAAATTTTAGACTGGGTGCGAGACTAGGCTCAACAGCTTACTAGGAACATTTTAAAGGAAAAAAACGGAGCTAACCCAGGTACAGAGTCCGACGTAGCCCACTATAGAACTGGCCCGGGGGGGGCGGGATCAGATGCCTCCCGATCTCCAAGCCCAGCTGGTACCTGTCCAGCCGCCACTTCCACTCCCACATAGATGTAATCTCCGCCAATTGGAGGATCAAATCCTATATAAAAGAAAACAGCATTCACTCCAGGATCCTATTGTATTTGTTATGAGTTTCTCTAGCACATTAGAGGATATTCCATGTGTTTGAATGCCTTGAATATTTAACCTACTTTCCACCAATCCAAATCTGAACGCTAAATATACACCTGAACATATAAATCACAACAAGGTCTGCAATTTTAAATCAACTTCGGGAACAAGAAAAAAAATATCAGAGACACCGCTTATCATAATTTCTCAGTTTTTTAAAAATGGTTTAAATTCATATTGCCAGGAGAAAGTAATATATTACCAGGAGACATTCATGTAATTACTATATCCACCTATGAGTATTTAACAGCTAACATCAATGCTTACTGTCTTGATAGATTTTTCAAACAAATGTATACTATCTCTCTTATGCTCTCAGACAGCAATAGAAATTGTGAAAAAAAATAAAAAAATTAAATAAAATATACTTCAATTACACTTGGGGTCCCCATCCAAAATATAGCCAAGAAAATTAGCATAGAGAAGTTTTCATTGGCTGATACGAGTGAATCTTACTGTCAGCAGTTTTATCTCTGGCAGTAGAAGTGTTTTCTCTGGCGTTAGCAATGTTGTCCTAGTGGTAATACTTTGGTGTACAGGGCACTGCCGTGTCGCCAGCGAAAACTCACATTTTCAAAGATAATAATAGGGCTTTTCGTGCTTTGATAAGAGGGCCTCTTACGGCATGTACATTTTCAATTAGAAATCTCTGGCCACTGGTGTCTCAAAACCCCATTAACGCCTGTGCTATTGTGGGTTTGAGCTTGATAAATAGGACCCATAATGCATCAAAAGTTTACTGTTCAGTCGCTCAGCAAAAAACATTAAAATGAGAAGATTGCGCTTACCTTCCACCCTTAGGTACAGCTACCCCCACCTCAAATACCAGAACATTTAATGCCCACGTGCAGTGTTTTAAAAATAAGCATAGAATAAAACAATAAAACATCTGCTCCAAGACAAGAAAATCAGCTTCTATTACCAGTGTTGTTATGGGATGTAAAGCCTCTTGGCTCATGAATAAAGTAGTGAAAAAGAAAACAATATTAAATCTTCAAGTGTCACTTGCATCTAAATGAATCCAAACATTTCCCAAATGCCTTCTTAGGTAGACAGTGCAGCATATTAAATGGTCTGAGTTTCCTGACCGCCTCTGCAGAAAGCGACGGAAATATGGCAACGGTGTGCAATAAAGACTCTTTGTAGTCTTCAGTGTCGGCACCAGTGCCTTATTTCTGGGGCGCTCTTCAGAGTCGGTCATGGGGCTCAGACCAGTCAGTGCAGCCTCCCGGTCAGATCATGTACTGCTGATGCATCGTCTTCAAACTTATTACAGTAACCAAAAAAAAATAATGGTTGGCAAACACTTGTCAGTTGTACAAAATGCAAAGCAATCTGAAAGGCTATTCTTTAATCCTAAAAAAATAAAAACAATAATATATTTATAATTATTTGTATACAAATACTGTACAAAATGAAATGACATTAGGCAACACATTTTCAAAAAACGCTTGTGCTGTCGAGCAAAGTGCTGAAGAGCAAACAGTCTTGCAAATAGGATACAGCATAAGTGTCAAAAAATGTTTCCCTGCCCAAGTACTTACTGCATCTGAGAACGCACTCCCCAAAATAATAACAAAAACAAATCTAAACAACATTTTACTATAAGGGAAACTGCAATTTATTATTATGTATAATAAGGAGTATGATAAGTATAATATCAATAATGCAATAACATCCAGTGACATGTCTGCACTTTTTCATCACCTACACAACGAGTCAAAACGTTCAATAAATGAAAACCATTCATCATTTAAAAGGTCGGCCATCATTATAAGACACAAATCTTTAGTTTGGAATTTTTTTGAGAGTGACACATTTAATATGGCAATGGTCAGGTGTGTAGTGTGTGTATGAGGGGTCAGTTGAAGTTGTCAGGAAATAAAGCATGCAATGTCTGACTTAATACAACATATACATAGGCATCATACTCTCCTCTGGGAGACAAATACCAGAGCAGACAATGCAAGATACAGTTCAATATATGAAAGTGAATATGTAAAAGGGAATATGTTCATTGTTGTCCCTGCTGATGGTGATGCGGGTGATGATGTAGATGTTGATTGTTATGGGAATGAATTGGCATTGAATGACAATTCTGAAAAGCAAACAAACATTTAATGTTTGCAAAAATTCTATGTTAAAGCCGAAAGCACCATGGCCAACCACTGATTAGACAATAGACTGCATTACAAGATGAATTTGATTAAAATTGGTTTAGGGCCAATGATAACATACATGCACACACACATTTATTTTATATATATATATATATATATATATATATATATATATAAATATATATATAAACAAAGACAATAAGTGAACAGTGTCGCTATGACTCAATAACTCAGAACAAAGTCCCTATACATCACAGTGATTCATTTGGCCGTCAACAATAGACAGCAGTAAACAGAGGAGCACTCCCTTTTAGCAGTGAGGTGGCGGCCGACTTCTTTGATCCCTGTTGTGAATCAAGTATAAATCTAGAGGAATAGGAGAAAGCAGTATTGCACTTTCTAGTGCAGTAATTACATTTCCGGAGGTGAATATCAATATAGTGCTACGTTGCCTGGTAGGCTGGTACCAATGTGCAGTAATAAATTAGGGCTCATCTGGTTTATTGGGGAAGAGTCCTCCACATCTCCTCCTTGGTAAGGGGTAGCACCATCAAATAGCTCTAAGCAGAAACAAATAACCATAGTGCAGTATGTTTTGAACACAGTAATAAAAGTAATGCACATACATCAAACACAAAATAAAACAGCTTCTCTGGTCAAACACACTTCACCAGGTAAAAGAACCTGGTTTAGAATTGCAGATCTTTCCCAGTTCTCCAGTTCCAGTACCCTTTATCCCAAAGAAGTTCCCTACACCGTTTGTCTGGCCAAAGGCATCATCAGGGGTCTCTATATACATGTTTAAATTTGTGTGGCCGCACAAACCATTTACACAGTTGTACATTGACATTAGTGGCTCCCAACCCTTTGGCTAGTATTTGTGCCATACAACTCAGTATGAATTACATTTGGGGCTTAAGCACTTAGGGACGCTAAATCTATGCTGTTTTATTTTCTATTTTTATTTGCCTAACGTAAAATATTAAGGTATGAATGTATATAAAATATTCTTGCTGTATATATGCCATTACCTTTTTATGATGGTGGTAATGCTGCTTGCATGCTCACCATTCATTACAGTTACCATTGTTTCCTTTCTTCTCCCGGAGCTCTCCTGTCATTCTAATTCAGGTACAGGCGCACAATACATGTGACCTCTGTTTCAGCCATTTAAGTGTTAGTACTCCAGCAGCTCCTCCCACCTATTTGGTATGGTGTGGTATGGTAGTGACAGCACAGTATATAGCAGCATGCGGTATGGAAGGAAAATCTAGCATTCATTATTAAAGCACATTCTGCATATTATCTACATTCGTACATTACAGTCATCTAAAATATTTGTACTATTGATTGTAATAATTAGACTTATATCAAACATTTTGGAACATATTGCTATACAATTCTGTATTTGTGTGCATGGACAGGCCCTTGTATTCTCCTCCAAAAACGTTCACAGACTGTGTTTCAGCCTATAGCTTTTCAATTGAGGCCTGCAATGAAAACTTCAACGACCATTTGTTAGGATTCCTAGCGAACTCAGGAAGCAGCAACAGAAGTATAAAACCCAAATATCTTTATTCAGGCAAAATATAGGAACAATAATTCAGTTCATGGAATATGCAGATTTTCAGGTAGCAGCATAAACAGGTATAACTCCAAAACATAAATATGAACAGGAGATGAATGACAGGAAAGTTCACAGAACAAAAGGTTCCAAGAAAATGACAAATACAGTTAAAATGCAGGAACAAATATAGAGTTACCCTATTGCCAGGATGCATGAGTCTGTTCAGGGAAGCAAACAAAGTAGCTGAGTCCAGCGACCAGGCAGAGGTCTGGGCAAAAAAAGTTCAAGCAGAAACCAGTGTCCAGGCAGAGTTCAGGGTCCCAAGCAAATAGGCATAAATCGGTAATCAGGCTGAGGTCACAACAGGAGATCAACAGCAGTAAAACAAACACTGGAACAGGGAGAAACAAGCAGGAGCCAGGGATTACAGATGAACTGCACAGAGCACAGATTGAGGCAGGTATTTGAAGCTGTGAGACAGGTGCAGTTCTTATCAGGCAAGGATATTGACTCCTACAGGCATGGTGTACAGTTCATGGGCAGGACAGCAGCACCTCTGGTGGATTTGAGGTACTGCTGCCACATACAAAATATAAACAGAGTCGTAACACAGCCCTCCTTTTAAGGAGCGGATTCCAGACACTCCATACAAGCTCCCTTCAGGGTTTTATGCTCTTATTTTTCTTTATATAGGATCTCCCTGGAGACACAATTGGTCTCTTCTCCAATGGAGTACAGAGAAGACCCAATTCTTCAAGAGCAAAAGAAGAATTGTCAAGTTCGTCCGCTAAGTCTCTAGTATCTGCAATAACTTCACTCTCAGAGTCTGAGTCCCAGCCTAGGGTCAGGATAGGACCTTTTATTTTATCACAAGATGGTGATATGCTTATAAAGCCAGCCACCAAGATTGATGTTTGTTGTGACGAAAGTGGCAAAGCAAGGGTCTTTTCCTTCTTGTTAACATTCTCCCTAGGTGGCATAGACTGCCTGATTGAAGACACATTCATAGAGGTCTTATGGTAAGTGCAGGACTTGACACACAGGCTGGAATGGGCACAGAAAAAAACCCATGATCAGATGACTTGTGGATGGAGAGTACGTCTGACAAACGGCATTAACAAAGTCCATGGTATTATGTATAATGGGGTCATCGGAATTTAGTAATGAGAAGGCCCAAGTTTGTGGCTCCCCTCTAAAACACGTGATAATTGAAACCACTTGGTTAAATTGGTCAGCAAAATAATCCGGACACTCTTGAAACTGTTTCATGGAAAGTTGAAGTATTGTAACAAACTGTTTGATGTCTCCTTCAAAGAAGACTGGAGGATGATCTGATGACTTGGAAGAAGCTTTTGGGCGTTCTGGCTCAATAGTAGTCTCTGGAGAGTCCCCAACTGGGATGGCAGAGCAGGAGTCCCCGGCTGGGGGGACACCAGACGGGAAGCCCGGACTGAGCACAGCACTCAGACTGGATAGCACGGTGAGAAGCCTCAGACACGGCAGCACTGTGAGTAGCCTCGGACACGGCAGCACTGTGAGGAGCCTCAGAGCAGACAGCACTGTGAGAAGCCTCAGAGCAGACTTCACTTTGAGAAGCCTTAGAGCCGACAGCACTATCAGGAGCCTCAGAGCAGACAGCACTGTGGGAAGCCTCAGAGCAGACAGCACTAAGTGGGCTGAACCGCATGGAGTGGCAACTCGGGCTGAACCGGATAGAGTGGCAACTCGGGTTCAACCGCATGGAATGGCAACTCAGGCTCAACCGCATGGAATTAGCAACTCGGGCTGAACTGGATAGAGTAGCAACTCGGGCTCAACTGCATGGAATGGCAACTCGGACTCAACCGCGTGGAATGGCAACTCGGGCTGAACCACATTCAGACAATTCCAGGGTCTGGAGAGAAGCACATTGAAGGCTGCTCCATAGGATGTTGCGGTTTGAGGAGTGGACAGTCTTGTAAGTAATGTTCGCCACTGGCAAAGTAGAGGCATAGTTTGCTAATCCTTTTGCCCCATCGCTCCTCCTTGGTCAGATGGGGACACAGGTAGCTTGCCAGGATGCACGTGTCTGTCCAGGGAAGCAAACAAAGTAGCTGAGTCCAGTGACCAGGCAGAGGTCTGGGCAACAAATGTTCAAGCAGAAACCAGTGTCCAGGCAGAGTTCAGGGTCACAAGCGAATAGGCATAAATCAGTAATCAGGCTGAGGTCACAACAGGAGATCAACAGCAGTAGAACAAACACTGGAACAGAGAGAAACAAGCAGCAGCCAGGGATAAACAATGAACTGCACAGAGCACAGATTGAGGCAGGTATTTGAAGCTGTGAGACAGGTGCAGTTCTAATCAGGCACGGAGATTAACTCCTACAGGCATGGTGTACAGTTCATGGGCAGAACAGCAGCACCTCTGGTGGATTTGAGGTACTGCTGCCACATACAAAATATAGGCAGAGTCACATCACCCACCATTTACTGTTTATTTATATATATATACAAAAACAAACGTAGATCCTCTGCACACTCCATGTACAGATTGGGGTGCGGGAAGGGGTTGCCCACGTTGTATAGAAAAAAACAGGGATACTCTGCACTCTCCAACACAAACTTAATGCTGTACTAAATACTTTTCTATATTAAAAACAGGGAATGTTCGTTCCACATATTGCAATATATGTTAAGTTGACCAGCTCATGCCAAAGTCTTCCCATTCTGGTCAGTCCTAACATGATCAAATGCTATACTTTTTTTATCTGGGCTTAAGGCTTACCTGCACACAGCTTATAAATGCAAGTCTTTCCCAAGCACTAGCAGCCATGGGAGACCTGGGACTCACTGACGCAAATTGGAATTAATCTTGCACCCCAGTCTCTACATGGAGAGTGCAGAGGATCTACATCTGTTTTTGTTTATACAATGTAAGTCCCATCATTCTTGCACCCCATTCTTTACATTAATTAATTCCAACTAATTAATTGTGCAGAACTGTTATTACTTAATTATTCACATTAGCGTTTACATAATTATATTACCTGGGACAAATGATTTTAAAGTGGTATTGTTAATATTAATTGGAAAAACACACACCAGTCAGGGAAGGGCTAGAGTGCTTTCATCACTGGGTAGGGAGGGGGGTGGAAAGGACCACCACATCTTCCTAGGGAATGTGTGGAAAGAATACCTCATTCATTGCACTCATAAGAAGGGGAGAATATGAAAGCTTGGGGATACCTGCTACCCTCCTCACAAACTTCAATATTACTAAAAATATATGTGAGATAAGATCAGCAAGTTACCTTAGTGGTGAGAAAACAGTGCTTTATGGTCACTACAATGGGCAAAAAGCAAAAACCACAACCACAAAAAGCAGACAGTAACTTACTTTGGTTTACAATTTCAGACACGTATTTTAAACCCTTACTTTGTGACATGATTTGGCTAAGGTTCGAAGTGGCACATTTAATTGTGCATTACAGGAATCTGGCCCTCTATGTCCCAGCATGGCCATGCAGACATTGAGTATTCTTGGCCTTGCAATACTAGTACTACTTTGGCTAAACCTGCCCATCCTGGGACCTATAATGGTCCAGTGAACTTTTATTTAAATGGAATATTGTTATCCCACACGCAGACTGTTTAGTTAAGGGATATATTAGTTTCATACCATGAGTGGATCACCCTATGTAGGGGAGTGGGCCTAGTGGCACATAACCCTAGGGAATGTAGGCCAGTGCAGACCAATCAGGGCTTGCTTGCCATTTTGGCAGGGGAACACAATGCTGTTGCAGGTCAAGCAAATTGCTGATTAATAGTGAAATTGGCAGTTCCGAATTTAGTACACTGTAAATTCTTTTGGACAGTTGTTTAGGCTGTCTATGGGGTATAATAATTAAACTTTGTGGGACCTTTGACTGTACAAATACGTTTTTTAATTTATGTTATGCTTTATTAATGGATTCCTGCTATCCTCATTACAAACTTATTGATGATTTTAATTTTCAGCAACACAGAGGGTATAGGGATGTTAAGACAGTGAGGGAGACTGGAAGGCAGTTGGTAACTCAGGCATGAGGGACAATATGGTTTCGAACATGTTGAGCTTTAGGTATCGTTGTGACATCCATGGGAGATTGCAGAGAGATAGTGGTTTACAACAGATAGGTCTGAAGGAAATAGGACAGGGAAAGCAATGTACATTTGGGTGTTCTCAGCATAGAGGTGATATTGGAGGCCAAATGTGCAAACAATATTAAAGTACAACATTTAGAAAAAATGGAGCCTTGTGAGACCTCAATAAAGAGTGGGAGTGGAAGGAAGAATGTGCCAGAGCTGGATACAGTACAGGAGTGGTTTCAGAGGAAGGAAGTAAACCAGGAGAGAGCTGCATCACAATGAACAATGGAGTGAAGGCTGTGTAGCAGAAGAGGGTGTTCAACAGTGTCCAAAGTAGCAGAGAGTTACAGGAGAATGAGTAGATAAACAGAGGCTATTAAGTTAAACACATGTAAAATGTGTCTGTGTCCAGCATGTACTTGCTACTTCAGAGTAAACAGCCAATGGGATCCAGTGGGAGCGTCTGGCATGTTCATATTAGCAGTTGTGGCAGAGTGCAACTTTTCCTCTTTTCCCTGGATCTGGATACCTCCCTCCCCCCCACCCGCCGTTTAGGGATGCTAATGCAAGATTTAACACATGTTTTCTTCGAGTCGAGGCACAGTTTTGATAGGAGAGCATCGCAGTCGGCTTGCAGTTAGCAGACGGTACTTACTCGGTTTGGTTAATGGTCACTATCCCTTTCGAAGTCATTAGACTCTGGGTTTCTCTAGTAAGGAGGACCCTGGGATGCCTAGTAAGGGCATACCATGGTTGAGTCCAGAGGGGGACTTATTGCCTCATAATAGCACCAGCCAATAGATAAGGTTTAACCTGGGTCAGTGGGAATGTGCTGTTCCACCTTATTGGTATATGCTTTTAGCTGACTGCCCTGCTCTCTCCACCACCTCATTTGGTTCACTGTTATTATAAATAAACTGTGACCTTCTTCCAAAACTTAACATTGGTGTCAATGTCATTATTTACTATTGGTTTAAGTTATGTAGAGTTTAAGGTGAAGTGATTTGGGTACATGAAGAGAGGAATCAACACTATGCATTTTGAGAAGTTACAAATATTTATATTTATTCATAAACACCTTTTAATTAATCAAATAAAACACAAATTAAAAGCAAACTGTCAGATATATGATAAACACAGAGTATGGTTGATTGCTGAATATTTTTCAGGTGAGGCAGACATGTCCCAGCTAAGGCCTGATAGTACATCAATGAAAGCCTTTAGTTTGGTCTTTTTACAGCTAAACTCTAACAACAACCATTAACATTATTTTTATAAGTGCTATGGGTAGAAAACTTACATTTGAAAATATGAGCAGGGGCAGAGGCAGCCCTTACAGCTTGGTTAGAAAATATTTGCAGATTTCAAAAGTAAACATTTTTTTCAGTCAAAACTGTCTGGTGCATGTATTTATTTATGTTTTGAAAAATGAAACATGCCTTTACTTTCATCACCAAACAACAATTGAATTTTTAGGGTGTTAGAGAATTTTAAAAGTGTGATATAAACCATATTAGAAAAATATTTTACCTTGCAAACCTGTCTGGAACCTGAAGTGGCCTTCAAAGTGGGCAGCACGGTGGCTGAGTGGTTAGCGCTTCCACCTCACAGCACTGGGGTCATGAGTTCAATTCCCGACCATGGCCCTATCTGTGAGGAGTTTGTATGTTCTCCCTGTGTTTGTGTGGGTTTCCTCCAGCTGCTCCAAAAACATACTGGTAGGTTAATTGGCTGCTATTAAATTGCTTTTAGTCTCTCTCTCTGTCTGTCTTTCTGTGTGTGTATGTTAGGGAATTTAGACTGTAAGCTCCAATGGGGACAGGGACTGATGTGAATGAGTTCTCTGAACAGCGCTGCGGAATTAGTGGCGCTATATAAATAAATGTTGATGATGAGGATGATTATGGCCTGCCTCCACAGTTAAAGGAGGGCTTGGGATCTGTTGGATAAACATGTAACATGGGGAAGTGCCAAAACACATAAGAATCATCTTAATAGATATTAGATTGAAAAGCTTCACAACCACCCCCCCCAAAAAAAGGTGGGTAATAAATTATAATACAGAAAACAAACACATTAAAATGCACATTACATATGAAAATCAAGATGCACTGTTATTGTGGAACATAAAATATCTTAGAAAACACAAACTTTTAAAGTATCTATAAAAGAGTAAGAGAAAAGATAACTGTCAATACAAATAAAATTCCACTATACAAATTCACACAAGTAAACTCCACTCTAGACTCCTAACCAACTTCAAGTGTGCATGAAGCAGTCTTTCAGAGTGGATTGTATTGAGACAAGTATATGCAGGTGTATGACCCATTGTGGTATCAGGTGACGAGATCTGATGCTGGGTCTTTGCACCACTGTTTACGGATATCGGTTGTTTAACTTTATACTGATTAAAATATGTTTGTGTTTATTTCTGATTGCGATTTATTCTGTGATGCATTTGCATAGACATTCTTATTTAAAATTTTTGAAAAAAAATTATGGTACTTCATTTCGGTAATAAAGAAGACTATTATTATTATTATCCTTTATTTGTTAGGCACCACAAGAGTTCTGCAGCGCAGTACACAGCACAAACAGTAGACTAACCAAGGTGAAACATTACACACAGTAAACAAAAAATACCAAAACTTCAGAGACTCCAGGCAGGCTAATGCAGTAAAGACGGAGCAGAAGAACAGGTATGGAGAACAAAGGGAAGAGGGCCCTGCTCAAATGAGCTTACATCTTAAGGGAGGGTAGACAGAACACAGGCACACAGGGAGCAAGTTGAAGAAGTGGGGAGAGAACAGGGGGGCTGGGAGGAGAGAGGGGGAGAGCAGGCGGAGGAGATGAGATGAGGGGGTTAGGTGTAAGGTTGGTAGGCTTTTAGGAACAGGTAAGTTTTGAGTGCCTTCTTGAAGGAGGACAAATTGGGAGAATGGAGCGAGGGAGGCCGTTTCAGTGAAGGGGGCAGCACGGGAGAAGTCTTGGATTCTGGAGTGGGAAGAGGTGATCAGAGTGGAGGAGAGGAGACGGTCATTGGCCGAGCGCAGGGGGCGGGCAGGGGTGTGAATAGAGAGGAGGTTAGAGATATAGGGGGTGGTAGACTGGGAGAGAGCCTTGAAAGTGATGGTTAGGAGTTTGAAAAGGATTCTGTAAGGAATGGGGAGCCTGTGTAGGGCAAGGCAGAGAGGGGAGGCGGATGAGGAGCGGCGAGAAAGGAAGATGAGCCTTGCAGCCGCATTGAGTATAGAGCAGAGGGGGGCAAAATGGGAATGGGGAAGGCTGGTAAGAAGGAGGTTGCAATAATCAAGGCGGGAGATGATGAGTGCGTGGATGATAGTTTTGGTGGCATCTTGGGATAGGAAGGGCCGGATGCGGGCAATGTTGCGTAGCTGGTAGCGGCAGGCTTGGGCAAGGGATTGGATGTGGGGGGCGAAGGAGAGAGAGGAGTCGAGGGTGACACCCAGGCAGCGGAGTTGGGTGACAGAGGAGATGGTGGTATTGTTAACAGTGATAGAGAGGATGTGGTGGGAGGGGAGTCTAGGGGGAGGAAAGACAATGAGTTCAGTTTTGGAGATGTTAATTTTGAGAAAGAGCGAGGACATCCAGGAGGAAATGGCAGAGAGGCAGTCAGATACACGAGAGAGGAGGGTGGAGGAGAGAGCGGGCGAGGAGATGTAGAGTTGGATGTCGACAGCGTAAAGGTGATACTGAAGACCGAAGGAGGAGATGAGAGCCCCCAGGGAGGAGGTGTAGAGCGAAAAGAGTAGAGGGCCAAGAACAGAACCCTGAGGGACACCAACAGGGAGAGGGAAGGGAGTGGAGGAGGAGCCAGATGTGGATACAGAGAAGGAGCGGTCAGCGAGGTATGAGGTGAACCAGGCGAGGACAGATCCAGAGAGGCCAAGAGAGAGAAGTGTTTGAAGCAGGAGGGGTGGTCCACGGTATCGAAGGCCGCAGAGAGGTCAAGGAGGATGAGCAGGGAGAAGTGACCCTTGGATTTGGCTAAAAGTAGATCATTAGTGACTTTGGCCAGGGCAATTGTTCATTTAATTATGCTAATTAACACTTTAGGTTGCCACTAGTGTCTGTGTTGTGCTATATGTTTATTTCCATCTGAAGTATTCCTTAGTGGTTAACCAGCTGCCAACATTAGGGTCATGAGTTCAATTCCTGACCCATTTTGAGGAATATTCCTATATTGCAAGTTGAAATTTGTGTGGAGCTACAACAGAGACAAGCAGCTGTTCCAAAAACAGTGAATCCAAACAAATAGAAAATATCGATAGCTAAAAGCTAATAACACCTAAGTCCCAAGAAAAAGGTAGAAAGCAAAAAAATGACAATTTAAATAGCAAATTATTAAAACTGTGCATCTAGCATGGATTTAGGGCAAAAATATTTCACTGTATAATTATTGACATTAATAAAAATTAAAAAAAAAAGTTTGTTATGAGAGAAGTGTAGGCAGGTGTATGTTGTGCAAAGTTTCTTTTTATTATGTTTTTTTAAAGCAAACATTGTTTTTACAACAGTTTAGTGTGGTAGTATATTTGGCGCTGCTGGTGTGTATAATTGTTAATTTTTCACAGTAACACTTTAGCCTGCCAGCAGCACTTGACTTGAATGCAATGATGTGTTGTTGAGCTTTTCATTATAGTTTATATCATGCACATATTGTTTCCATATGCATGTTGGTTTATTGGTTAGACAATCCACATTCGAACAGTGGGGTCATCCTCAGTCATGGCCTTATATCTGTGGAGTTTAAATATCCTCCCCATGTCTGTGTGAGATTCCTATGTGTCCCTTATGGAAGAGTACGCATGGTTTATGATCGCACATTTTATCTATATAGTTTTAACAAATTAAACTGTAATGTCATTTATTTATACTAGCGTATTATTAGCCGTTTAAAAAATCAGACAAGGTATAGGCCAACTATTAGATATTACACATCAACCACTTCACATTGCAATTTATTACAACTGAGCATCCATCATGGTTGTTTAAAAAAAATAGTACAAAAATGGTGAAGTGTATTAAGATGTATGTTGTGCATATTTAGTTGTAAGTGTTTTAAATGAACAATGGTTTTTGAACAGTTTAGTGTTGTTATACAGCGCTGCTGCTATAGCTTTTTGGACTTAAACATGACCCCAAGCCTCCTTAAGTTTAAGCATGAAGTTAAAAAAAACGGAAAGCATTTCTTCTTATATATCCGACGGATCCGCAGGTAAATGCCTACTCCTTTTAAGTCAGTACGATCTCCACCCAATCTCCGCCAATTCCCCTTCCTTTCCCAACCGTTTTTTCTTAAGTGGTCGGAGAACTTCTTAAGTGCAGTTAAGAAGTATTTTCATCTTAACTTAAAAATTTTTTAACTTACGCAACGGATTTTCCTTCTCCCTTTTCTGGGCATGCGCAGGGACGATTTTCGTAAGATCCCTAAAAAAAGTCAGATAAAATCAGTAATGAATAAGGCCCATCATGGCTATTAAAAAAACCTTATCACCACAATTTTTCCCAAAAAATATTGTGTATCTCAGCAATACTAAGCTGCCAATGCAATACTGCCCTGAAGCAGTGTGGATTAGACAGGCCAGTCTTTGCAGATGTGTGCATACATGAGCCGACTTGACAGATTCAGGCTTTTAGTTCTATTAAAGTGGAAAGTTTAAAAATAGATAAATCGTATTTAGGCTTTTTTTTTTTTTTAAATAAAATGTAAAAACATTTATAGATCAATGATTAAAGCATTTTTAAATGATTTTAATCTGTTATCAATATCCGGAAATGGTGATAAGAGAACAGGCATTTTATCATTAAAAGTAATTCTACTAATAATTTGCATGGGGATGCCTTTGCTGGTGAAACCCACTATCAGTGGTGGAAAAATCTTTGATGTATAGGGCAGAACGAAAAAAAACCTTACTGCCAGTGAAAACTCCCATTTTTGCTTGTAGTAGGGCTTTTCTGCCTTTTAGTGCAAGCATTCTCAATGAGGAATCCCTGATTAGTCGTATAAAACACCATTAGAGCGTGGTCTAATTGGGTTTTAAATTTGAAGGCCATACGATTGTACTTCTAGCATCCTCCTCTCATCCTTAATGCTTCTGAACAGCAGCTCACAGGATTCTATAATCTTCACCAGAAGAGGAGGAAGAGGGTGAAGGGTGAAGAGTGGAAAACTGGAAGAAGGGGAGGTGGGAGAAGGACAAGAGGAAAAGTTGGTTGTGAGGGGCATATGGTAAATGTGGGTGATGTTAGAAGAACATGGGGAGATCGATATGATAGAGGGGAAAAGGGAGACAGACAGACCCACAAAGGGGAGGGGGGGAAGAGAGAACAGACACCCATAAAATCGAGACAAAGATACACAAATACAAAGGTAGGGGCACACATGGGGAGACAGAGATGCACATATAAAATTAGAAAGACACACAAATGAGAGAAAAGAAAAGGATCGACACCCACAGAGAAGACAGAGATGTACATATACACAAAGAAAGGAGGGGTGGCAGAGGCACACATGGGGGGAGAGAGACACACACATAAAATTGGAAACAGAGAGGCAAACACAAAGGAGGAGACATAAACAGGGCACTGACAAAGACTATATGGAAGTAACCAGCATGTGGTCAGTTGTGCAGAGGAATTGGGGCGGTCTTGCTGGTTCCCACGGAGTACACCGTTCTAGAATGCACAACTGCGCTCTTGATGTCCCCCTCCTTAATCCAGCTCTGTCTTGTTCCCATATGGGCCTTGCCCCCTAGAAAAATGGGAAGGGTTCATAGACAGCGTCCACTTGGGATTTCCCCAGTATCCCGGTGGGCCAGTCCAATCCTGAACAAATTATATAGTGATCACTCCTGGATAGTATGGTCTGTGTAAGAGCTGTGGAAGAGAACAAGCATGTTACATATTTTTTTATAATGAAAGAAACAAATTTTAATGTGAGACAATTTATTGATATTTTTACATTCTTTGATTTATATATAAATATGTGTCATGGTACGATGATGATATTTAGGCATGATTATACAGAAGACTGGATTGCATTTTAAAAGCCCCTGAGTATATAGCATGAGAGTTATGTGCTGCATATTCCTTGTTTATATCACACCACCTCTGCACTCTATTCTGTAGCAGACAGATTAAGGTTGTGACTTCTCTGTAATTAGTTTTGTCAGTAAATCCTCTTGGGTATA